>NW_026865612.1:0-107539 GCF_026571515.1 Ruditapes philippinarum
GTTGGGAAACCATTTTGACATTTAAGGCCCCTGTGACCTTGACCTTTTTGACCCCAAAATCAATAGGGGTCATCTACTAGTGATGACCAATCACTATGTGAAATATGAAGACTTTGTGAAACATAATTTTCAAGATAATCAGCCGAAACCATTTTGACATTTAAGGCCCATGTGACCTTGACCTTTGACCTAGTGACCCCAAAATCAATAGGGGTCATCTTCTTGTGATGACCAATCACTATGTGAAATATGAAGACTTTGTGATACATACTTTTCAAGATAATCAGCGGAAACCATTTTGATATTTAAGGCCCCTGTGACCTTGACCCAAAATCAAAAGCGGTCATCTACTAGTGATGACTAATCTTTGTGTGAAATATGAAGACATTGTAATATATACTTTTCAAGATAATCAGCGGAAATTATTTTGACATTTAAGGCCCCTGTGACCTTGACCTTTGACCTGGTGATCCCAAAATCAATAGGGGTCATCTACTAGTTATGACCAATCACTATGTGAAATATGAAGACTTTGTGATAAATACTTTTCAAGATAATCAGCGGAAACCATGTTGTCTACCGACGGACAGACCGACAGACCCACAGACAGACAGACAGACCGACATTAGCAAAACAATATACCCCCTCTTCTTCGAAGGGGGGGCATAACAAAGGGCAATAACTCCAAAATTAGGCAAGGCAGAATTATGATTCTTGTGCACTGCACATCTACCCATTGAGATCTATTCACCTACAATGTTTCATGTTGATATCTCTTATAGTTTTAGAGTTCTGTCCAGGACAATATTTTTCTATAAGGGGAGATAATTAAAAACCCGGGCAAAATAGAGTCATGGTTCTTTAACAATGCACTCCCCTCAATGCCCTCTACCACTGTATGAAGTTTAAACAAATTATCTCCAAGGGATTTCAAGTTATGCTCCAGACAAGAGAACGGACGGACAGACGGACGGACGAGGCACCGACTTTGTACTCCCCCAAAATTTTTCGGGGAACATAAAAAAGCTTAAACAAGAGGGCCATGATGGCCCTAAGGTCGCTCACCTGTATGTAGGCCCCCGGAGCGGGGCCAGTTTAAACCCCAGGGCTTTTATTTGAACAAACTTGGAAGACACCTATAAGAAGACGTTTCATGATGTACACACTTATAATGAAAAACAATGATCTGCCCTCCCCTACCCCCGGCAGGAGCCAATTTTAACCGAGGGCTTTTATTTGAACAAACTTGGTAGACACCCATAAGAAGATGTTTCATGCTAAACATCTAAGCTGTAGCTCATTGTGTTTTTTTAAAGAAGATTTTTTAAGTTTTTACTATACACATATAGTTAAAAACAATGACACCCCTGAGGCGGGGCCAGTTTTGACCCCAGGGCTTTTATTTGAACAAACTTTGTAGACACTTACTAGAACATGTTTCATGCTTAATATCTAAACTCTAGCTATTTGGGTTTTTTCAAAGATGTTTTTTAAGTTTTTCCTATACACATATAAGGAAAATCAATGACCCCCAGGGCAGGGCCAATTTTGACCCCAGGGCTTTTTTTTGAACAAACTTTGTAGACACTCACTAGAAGATGTTTCATGCTTAATATCTTAACTCTAGCTATTTAGGTTTTTTCAAAGAATACTTTTTTAAGTTTTTTGATATACACATATATAAGGAAAATCAATGACCCCCGGGGCGGGCCAATTTTGACCCCAGGGCTCTTATTTGAACAAACTTGGTCGACACCCATTAGAACATGTTTCATGCTAAATATCTTAGCTCTAGCTCTTTGAGTTCTTTAAAAGAAGATTTTTTAAGTTTTTACTATATACAAGTACATATAGGGAAAATCAATGACCCCCTGGGGCGGGGCCAATTTTGGCCCCAAGGCTTTTATTTGAACAAACTTGGTAGACACCCATTAGAACATGTTTCATGCTGAATATCTTAGCTCTAGCTCTTTAAGTTCTTTAAAAGAAGATTTTTTAAGTTTTTACTATATACATATAGGGAAAATCAATGACCCCCTGGGGCGGGGCCAATTTTGACCCCAGGGCTTTTATTTGAACAAACTTGGTAGACACCCATTAGAAGATGTTTCATGCTTAATATCTTAGCTCTAGCTCTTTGAGTTCTTTAAAAGAAGATTTTTTAAGTTTTTACTTTATACATATAGGGAAAATCAATGACCCCCTGGGGCGGGGCAATTTTGACCCCAGGGCTTTTATTTGAACAAACTTGGTAGACAACCATTAGAACATGTTTCATGCTAAATATCTTAGCTCTAGCTCCATGAGTTCTTTAAAAGAAGATTTTAAAATTTTTACTATATGCATACAGGGAAAATCAATGACTCCCTGGGGCGAGGCCAATTTTGACCCCAGGGCTTTTATTTGAACAAACTTGGTTGACACTCATTAGAAGATGTTTCATGCTAAATACCTTAGCTCTAGCTCTTTGGGTTCTTTAAAAAAAGATTTTTGAAGTTTTTACTATATGCATATAGGGAAAATCAATGACACCCTGGGGCGGGGCCAATTTTGACCCCAGGGCTTTTATTTGAACAATCTTGGTAGACACTCACTAGAAGATGTTTCATGCTGAATATCTAAGCTCTAGCTCTTCGGGTTCTTTAAAAGGAGATTTTTTAAGTTTTTACTAAATGCATATAGGGAAAATCAATGACCCCCTGGGGCGGGACCAATTTTGACCCCAAGGCTTTTATTTGAACAAACTTGGTAGACACCCATTAGAACATGTTTCATGCTAAATATCTAAGCTCTAGCTCTTCGGGTTCTTTAAAAGGAGATTTTTTAAGTTTTTACTATATGCATATAGGGAAAATCAATGACCCCCTGGGGCGGGCCAATTTTGACCCCAAGGCTTTTATTTGAACAAACTTGGTAGACACCCATTAGAACATGTTTCATGCTAAATATCTTAGCTCTAGCTCTTTGAGTTCTTTAAAAGAAGATTTTTTTAAGTTTTTACTATTTACATATAGGGAAAATCAATGACCCCCTGGGGCGGGGCCAATTTTGACCCCAGGGCTTTTATTTGAACAATCTTGGTAGACACTCACTAAAGATGTTTCATGCCAAATATCTAAGCTCTAGCTCTTTCGGTTTTTTAAAAGAAGATATTTAAAGTTTTTTTCTTTTGGTTGCCATGGCAACCAGAGTTCTGCATGGAATTAAATTCTTTGAACAATTTTTAAAGGTGACCACCAAAGGAACATTCCTGTGAAGTTTGGATGAAATTGGCTTAGTGGTTTATGAGGAGATGTCATTTAAAGTAAAAGTTTACGGACGGACGGACGCCGGACGGACGCCGGACGAAAAGCGATCACAAAAGCTCACCCTGTCACTTTGTGACAGGTGAGCTAAAAACTAAAACAAATGAAACTTTTGAAATTCAACATTTTAATTTGACAAATATTCATTTTGTAATAAAATTTCAAATAAAATATTTTCAACATATCAATATAATTGTGATAATCTACAAGAATTGATGAGAAATCTGTAAAATATACTAACAGAGCTAGAACACTCACACACACTCTAGGATTTCAATATGATATAATATACTATAATATGTTTATGATCTACATAGTTTGATCTAACTACATTCAGCACAACACAAACACACTAATATAGAAAACTAAAATCAGATAAATGTAAACAATGTACTTAACTCTTTACCTGCTGAATTTGTGTAGTCTAGAATTTGGAACTTACTTGAATTTGGAACAGCCCATTTGAAAATTACTTGAATTTGGAACAGCCCATTTGAAAATTACTTGAATTTGGAACAGCCCATTTGAAAAATACTTGAATTTGGAACGCCCATTTGGAACTTACTTGAATTTGGAACAGCCCATTTGAAAAATACTACAATTTGGATCAGCCCATTTGAAAATTACTTGAAAATTTGAACAGCCCATTTGAAAAATACTTGAATTTGGAAACACCCATTTTGAATAAAAAAAATTACTTTGAATTGGAACAGCCCATTTGAAAAATACTTGAATTTGGAACAGCCCATTTGAAAATTACTTTGAATTTGGAACAGCCCATTTGAAAATTACTTGAATTTGTAACAGCCAATTTGAAAAATTACTTGAATTTGTAACAGCCCATTTGAAAAATACTTGAATTTGCTAACAGCCAATTTGAAAATTACTTGAATTTGGAACAGGCCCATTTGGAAACTTACTTGAATTTGGAACAGCCCATTCGAAAAAATACTACAATTTGGAACAGCCATTTGAAAATTACTTGAATTTGGAACAGCCCATTTGAAAATTACTTGAATTTGGAAAAAAGCCAATTTGAAAATTACTTGAATTTGTAACAGCCCATTTGAAAAATACTTGAATTTGTAACAGCCAATTTGAAAATTACTTGAATTTGGAACAGCCCATTTGGAGGCTTACTTGAATTTGGAACAGCCCATTTGAAAAATACTACAATTTGGAACAGCCCATTTGAAAATTACTTGAATTTGGAACAGCCCATTTGAAAAATACTTGAATTTGGAACGCCCATTTGAAAATTACTTGAATTTGGAACAGCCCATTTGAAAAATACTTGAATTTGGAACAGCCCATTTGAAAATTACTTGAATTTGTAACAGCCAATTTGAAAATTACTTGAATTTGTAACAGCCCATTTGAAAAATACTTGAATTTGTAACAGCCAATTTGAAAATTACTTGAATTTTGGAACAAGGCCCATTTGGAACTTACTTTGAATTTGGAACAGCCCATTTGAAAAAATACTACAATTTGGAACAGGCCCATTTGAAAAATTACTTGAATTTTGGAAACAGCCCATTTGAAAATTACTTGAATTTTGAACAGCCCATTTGAAAATTACTTGAATTTGGAACAGCCCATTTGAAAATTATATGAATTTGGAACAGCCCATTTGAAAATTACTTGAATTTGGAAAAGCCAATTTGAAAATTACTTGAATTTGTAACAGCCCATTTGAAAATAACTTGAATTTGGAACAGCCCATTTGAAAATTACTTGAATTTGTAACAGCCAATTTGAAAATTACTTGAATTTGTAACAGCCCATTTGAAAATTACTTGAATTTGTAACAGCCAATTTGAAAATTACTTGAATTTGGAAAGGTCCATTTGAAAATTACTTGAATTTGGAACAGCCCATTTGAAAATGGAATTAAGAACATTCCTTTTGAAAATTACTTCAATTTGTAGCAGTTCATTTGAAAATTACTTGAATTTGGAACAGCCCATTTGAAAATTACTTGAATTTGTAACAGCCCATTTGAAAATTGAATTAAGAACATTCCTTTTGAAAATTACTTGAATTTGTAGTTCATTTGAAAATTACTTGAATTTGGAACAGCCCATTTGAAAATTACTTGAATTTGGAACAGCCCATTTGAAAATTACTTGAATTTGGAACAGCCCATTTGAAAAATACTTGAATTTGGAACAGTCCATTTGAAAATTACTTGAATTTGGAACAGCCCATTTGAAAATTACTTGAATTTGGAACAGCCCATTTGAAAATTAAGGGATTTCAATATCATAATATAAAAAGTTGAACTTTTAACAGTATACAACTCAAATCAAAATGTACAAGCTGTGTGTAGCTTTGCATGGCTTTAAACTGGTGGCAGAGGTTAATCACTTTCTGTTTTAGCAAGTTCAGGGTTACATTGCATTCGTATTTTTGTATTTACCTGATGGAACCAAAACAAACTATTCTTTGCCACCAGTATAGAACCAGACAAGGACTAGCATAAATTTTATTTAATTTTTTCCTCCCTCTGTAGATGAAAGACAGTTACAGAAAAGGAAGCTGGATAAATGCTAATTAAATTCAGCAGGCAAAGGGTTAAAATAGCATAATTAATTTGCAATTTTCAAAGCAAAACAAAAGAAACATGGGAAGTTGTTGTAACAGAGAAAATTATCATTGCAAGTTGTTGTTAGTATGTAAATTGTTTTGGGAAGTTGTTGCTGTTAGCGAGGAAATTATCACCGGAAGTTGCTGTTAGAGGGTAAATTATTATGGGAAGTTTTTGTTAGAGAGTAAACTATCATTGGTTGTTGTTGTTGGAGAATAAATTATCATAGGAAGTTGTTGTTGTTAGAGAATAAATTATCAAAGGAAGTTTTTGTAAGGAAGTAAATTATCATAGGAACTCGTTATAAAGTAAGTTATAATGGGAAGTTGTTGTTAGAAAGTAAATTATCATGGGAAGTTGTTGTTAGAAAGCAAATTATCCTGGTAAGTATATGGCAGTGAAATATGATGTAGCATTACAAGATATCACCAACATAATTTACAACAATATACAATATTTTACACAGGTTTAGATAAACAAAACATGATAATAATAAATTGCATTGTTTGAACAATTGACATAACAATATTTGGTCCTCATATCAGAATTATCATTTCTACATGAATGTATTTCTATTGTAATACGAAATAAAGTTTGTAAGGTTTTTTGAAGTATTGGTGTAAGAAATAATAAATTATTACTATAATCAAAATTTACTGCAATTTTCAATAATTTGTTAGTATCATATACATATAAAGTGAATGAATATGGTGGCTAATTATCAGTACTTCAGTTAGTAAGTATTGTACCAGCAAATCCAACCAGTGACAACTCACTGTTATAATCATATTATATATTATGTAAAAAAATAGGTTTCTAGGAAATGCAAGAAAAAGATAATCTTTATTTCTGTTAGAACTTTTAAAGTTGTACACATATCTTCAGACAGTAACTTAAGATGCTTGTAATATATTGAAAGAACTAACAAAAATAAATGTACAAAAACTGAACATTATTTATTTTCTGAATTTCCCAGAATCCTATTTTTCTATATATTAGATCCAAAAAAGGAATCAATCTGAAACATCTTTTTTACACAATATATTTATCTTTTCTACACCTGTCTTATCAATTTATCAACAGCTAATTTTTTCCCTGTCACATGACATGCCAATATAACAGTATTTTGTATGTAAGTTATAATTATAATTGTGATGTTGTATATTTTATGTATGGTTCAACAGTCAGTGTTTATATTATAATAAACATTGAATTATGTTATATATGGGGGCAGTCCTCAATTAGCATTTGTGCTAATATCATTTATCTTCTGGTGTCAGTCACATTTGACCTATACAATCTTTGACAGATATGTCCTTTATATACAATTATTCTAATACTTTTTTCATATATATAAATAAACTGTACATATAAACTTCAATTAACAACAAATACATTTAACATTTTAAAACATGTTAGACTCAAAAGCTATCACACAATTTTTTTAACATGAAATTACTATATAACAAAAGGCAGTGTATATCGATACTTGATTCCTATGTTAATATTTTTCACCAGCTATTTAACATTCAACATAAAACAACTAATTTAAATTTTTTAACAAATACAGCCATTTATAATGTTTTGCTTCATTAAACTGCATCATTTTTCTATTCTGTATATTTATCAAGATCTAAATTAACAGCAAAAATCATGCTTATTAAAAGATAATTGATAAATTTATGTTGAAACTGAGAGAAGAAGAAATTTTCCTGACATCATTTGGTTCACTGACGCTACATGTTACATTATATTACATGTAAACTTTCCCTTTTTACATTGTGCATGTAATAATGCACAATATTGCCCTGTAGTGTTAATATTAGAATATAGTCTTATTTCTTAACATGGAAATAATGGGAATAATATTTGAACATAATACAACAACAAAAAAGTTGTACCCGCCAACTCACTTTAAACGCAAAAATTAAACAGCAGTTACTTTCAATCGCCCTAAAAACTATTAATACCAATGATATAAACATACTAAAATATACATACATTTGTTTTCATTTATACATATGTTTCACTTTAAACAAATTATATTTCTTTTAATAAACAACATTAAAACACAAGACTGAAACAATTTGGTGGCTATAGTAGTTACGACTAGTTTCCACAAAAATCAACAAAAATACATTTATTATGGAACGTACATTAACAACAGATAAATGAGAATGTACAACACTAAAAATTAAATGAAATGGAAATACTTATGTTGTTATATAATATGGTTTCAAGAATGATACAATTCAAGCTGACATGGATGAAAATGTTAACGTTTCAAAATACAGTGTATAGTTTTTATTTTGCAATCTTATATTTGCAAGTATGTATTAATTTAAATAATTGTTTAACTTGTAATAATTATGCCTTATATTCACTTGGCTTTATTAATTAAGTTATAATTTGCTCCATTTAGAATAGCACATGACAGCATTTTTATATATGAATCAAACAGCAAACACTGACCTTACCTTACCATTAGTAACAATGAACATCTGGCCCCCGTGTTCACAAAGATTTAAGGATTAGGATCAAGATCAGGATCCAATTTAAAAACACAAATATTCTCCATTATTTATCCTCATAGATTAAATATTCAGTATTAACTTGATAAAACTTGACTTGAAATAGCATGTTTATGAAATTTTAGAATAAATTTATTGTTATTTTTACAAGATATGGGCATTTTACAGTTGATCCAAAATTTGATCCTAAAATTGATCCTCATTTTAATTCGATTATTTTTGTATTTGTTTCGTTATTTATTGATTTTATCCCAATTTTGCAAATAAGCAATATTTATATTTTGAATATATATCATTTAATTCTAGCATAATAAGATCAGTTTTAGTTTTATAAAACAATGAAAATAAAATCAGGATCATCTAATCCTGATCTTTTCTTTGTGAACATTGGGGCCTGATAATCACTTATATTGTATAAAGATGACAAAAACATTTTGATGAATTTTTCAAGTCCCCCCTTCCCCCAGAATAAGTTGATAGGCAACAATATCCTTAACTGCTAAGTGATTGTTTTTCAAAAAATAATAATTCACAACATTTAAATCATTGATATTTTTTTTTCATAAAAACACAAAACTTTATTATGTTTGAATAAAAAATATCTTCACTCTAAGTAAAATCGTGCAAAACTTGGTGAATTGTAATCTGTAATATTACAATAAGATGCTTGCTGGATTTACTATAAAATACAATAAATTTATGGCTATCTTTGTAATAAAAGACATGCACTTGATATGCATGTCCCTTTAGACAATATGCTTTAGATGAGGCTGTTAAAATATCAACATTATATTATAACATTTTAAGCAGTGTTATTTATTTCATGATAAGATGAAACTCAAGGTGATGTGCAATCATTTATCAATAAATTGTAAGAAACTGTCCAATACCCTGATGTATAAATGAGCCGCGCCATGACAAAACCAACATAGTGCGTTTGCGACCAGCATGCATCCATGCAGTCTGATCAGGATTCATGCTGTTTGCTTACAAACCCTATAACAAATAGAGATACTGATAGCAAACAGCATGGATCCTGATCAGACTGAGCGGATGCGCAGACTGGTCTGGATCCATGCTGGTTGCAAATGCACTATGTTGGTTTTGTCATGACGCGGCTCAAATATAAAAGTGAAAGTTGTGAGATTACACATTGTTTACTGTATGAAAGTTGAAGAAAGCACCAGTGTTTCTATTCTAGCCGCCCCAGTCTACACTGTACATGTTCTATTTTTATATCTAGGTATCACTGTCATCTGTTTGATAATTCAGTTTCTGAGACAAAATAATCCATTATCAGTACACATAGTGATGTCAGTCTGGACGAAATATAGACACTTTTGGTATATATTCTACAATTAATACCTGAAACAAATACAATAATTTCATTTATACATAATTAACTTTAAAGGCATCTTGCTAAGTTGATTTAAAAAAGAAAATTAATTAGATAAGGTCCTTTCTTGCTTTATAGTTATTAGAATGTGACAATTTTAAGTTTAAGACTACAAACTTTAATGTGTTTTTACACACCTTCTGAGTCATCATTAAAAATCCTTCATCAGTATATGAAATGCAATATGTGTTGTTCTAACTGAAATTTCTGATGGATCAAATCATATCAATTTAGCTTCACCCCCCAGTCCAAAAATCTATAATTACATGTATTCCATATTGTATTACGTCTAGCCTTGTCTTCATTTTCAAAGTTTTTTAAAACACCCCTAATTCTAAGAAATATATTTAAAAATTTGACAAGAGAAAGAGGGTGTCTCCCACTTAAATAGGGAGAGTTCACATCTATTAACAATATAAATAATCTTATATCATTACAAAAGAAGTTTTAATATCTCACATAACATTACTTTATTAAACAATAACTTACATATTCCATCATACTACTACTATCACATCTTTGTTTAGATAACCTCCAATGTAGGCCAAGCTGGAATACAACCACAGAATATAAACTAGTTAATATCGATGGCTCAGCGCAATACTGGTCTAAGTGACATTTTTACCAAAAATCACTTTTTTACATATTTTGATAATGTAAGGTCAAATACACATTCTGTGAAAATTTTAGGGTAATCTATGCTTTTTTTGCCTTTTTTATTTACATTTAAAATAAAAGTCTATCTCAGGTAGTTCAATTTTGTCAGTGCAATATAGGTCTAACTTGAGTTGGTCTCTTATTGCGATGTCAAATATATCAATTTTCCTCAAAAATGCTTGAGTTAGACCTTAAATGTTTCATTTCCAGGTACAGAATAATATGCATATCCCATTGAAATGTGTTATAAAGAATGTGAGAATTCATGAAAACACTAGAAATTATTTGCCTCCATCAGTGCTTTGTATAAATCGCAAAATTTTAGCCAATTGCATATCATGTACAAGTAACTGTAAACGAAAAATTTTGTAAAAAATTAATAATAATTTAGTGTCACAATTAAACATTAATTTTGTCTTTGAAGTCATTACATCATACTCATACTGTATTATTTGATAACATAAAGTGCAGTTGAAACTATCATTTTTGTACAATTTAGTAAAAGACAGTGTATGTTTCTCATGCATACATTTAAAATGGAAAATATCACGTGTTACACTAGTGGATTCATAACCTCTGATCCCCCTCTAAAGATTCATTTTTTTTTAGTTTGACCTTTGTTTAATCATATGCTGAGATTTCCTAATTCTTAATTTTATACTTTGTTCATATTTATATAATTTGTTCTGCTTAAGATGGTGTAAGGGGGTAGACTGTACATTGTTTCACTGCCAAATCAAACTTAGCCTGTAACACAATGAACAATTTCAGGTTTGAGGGCGTTCTTGGGTTTTTATTTTTAAATTATGTATCTACTTCTGTATCACTCTCTTTAATCAAGTAAAGTTATTTAAGAAATAATATATCCCAAACTGATTTTATTGCTCATTAACATCACTGTTTGGAGTTCGGATGCCAGGAATTATATCACGAGGGCGTAGCCCGAGTGATATAATGATGTGCATTCGAACGACAAACAGTTAAATGTTATCAAGCAATAAAATCACCGATTTGGATATATTATTTCGATTCTAACACGACATTAACGAATAAATGCTGCCGTACCTGATATTTAGCTAAATTGCGCCCGATTTGTTTTCGTTTGTTTCGTCACATGTCACATTTTTAGTGGTTACGTCACGTGTAAAATGATTATGTCAAACGTCTAAATATAGAACGTCAAACAGTGATTTTATAGCATAATAACACACACTTTCAGTTCTTCTATGTTCAATAGGGAAAAATGCGGGTCGTGTTAGAAATATAAACTTTACACTATCAACTCAAACAAAACAATAACAACATAGTGTCAACATGTGCCAATCACACTCTTCACAATACTTATATTATTGATACAATATCTTTCTGCCTGATGTGATATGTGCAGAAAAAATCAAAATATGCACACTTATATATTATAATGACCTTTTCAGTTCTTGTATTCTGATAATTTTTTACATCAAACAGCTCCATTGAATTTTTCGAGAGTGCAATTGTCAAAAACTCTTTAACTTATGTGGCAGAACAGCTATAAGTTGATAAAAATGTTTCATTTTAGATCTAAAAGTCATTAATTTTACCTATCAAATTTAATGAAATTAAAAATGTAATGACTTTCAACTGCTTTTGGTATAGTATCAGTGTCAATGAGAAAATTCAAACATTTACCCATTCTAATTGTTTAGTGCTAATCTAAGGTGTGCACATGGTGCTTTTCAGGTGTGCGCCCTTTCATATCTGAATGAGTAAGTGGTTGCAAGTGTTTAAAGCACATCTAACTTTACAAAAAATTATTCTGAATTACATCATGTGCTAATATGAATCCCTGATAGTGGGTTGTACTGCCCTACTTTTTTCTCTAAAATATGTTTGACAACCCCTTGTTATTTGGTCAAAATTTAGATGTAAAATGACTTTGATATATAAAATGAAACACTTTTCTGAAGATATGCAGTTTTCAGCAAAACATGTCATAAAATTTGCACATTACACTTTCAAAATATACTCTAAACAGTTGAGAAAAGTAAATACAAAAGTTGTAATAAAAGCATGGTCTAACAGCGGTTTTCATTTTTGAAAATATTTGATATTTATAAATGATAATATCATCAGAAAAGAGGACCACATACATTAAATTCATTAAGATTTAGCGCATAACAGTAATATCGGAATAACAACATTTAAGCACCAATGGTGGTAATGGTGTGCATTGAGAAAAATAAAATGTGTCTTCTTTGTACAAATGTGAGTTATACAAAATGTACATTCCCTGTTTGATATCATAATAATTAATATATACCTGGATCGTCAATTATCATTGTTCATGACTACTGTTCATAACACTATATGAATCAAAACTGTGTGCATTTTGTTTAGAATTCAAATTTATTGCACTGATAATCTGCAAAAGATCTTAAGTAAATCTGAATCTCAAACAAATTGAAAAAGGAGAAAGAAGTGTACTTTCATCTAAAGTCAGCTCGCATGATATATTAATAGAAAAATATTAAAGAATTTAGTCTTTGTTAAGTTCTTCTACAGACTTGCAAAATATTTGAAACAATGTTTAAATTAACAAAACAATTTTGTTCAAAATTTATAATTTCATTTATATCAGAATATTTAACATAAAACAGGTCTAACTCAAATATTTGTACCACTTTTACCAAATTGCAAGAGGGAATTTGAGTCTAACTCAAGTTAGTCTTGTATTGTGCTCAGAATTTCAGCGCAATAAAGGTCTAACTCTAAAATACACAATTTGTAATATTTTAATAAAAATTTATATAAATGGCATTATTTCTTATTATAATTAATGTTAACATAGCAAAAAAAATATTTTCTAATATAAGTATTTTTGAATAAAATCAGTTTTTTGTCTCTCCTGAACATTTTCAAAAATAGCAGTTAGACCAGTATTGCGCTGAGCCATCGATATGCTAAGTGTTAACTGCAGATATATACAATAATAAGAAGAAGTTATTTAGTTTTTGTTTGTTTGTTTGATTGGGTTTTACGTTACACCAACGAAGTATAGGTCATATGAGGACGTTTCAGTTTTACAAGTGGAGGAAGAGCTCAGGTGCTCTTCCGTGCAATAACTCAGGCATGAACTGGCACCTGAGTAGAACCACCAACATTCCATAAAAGTTAATTAGTATAAACTTGTGAAACATACAAATAATGACTATCTTATTGATTAATAATTGTTTCAAATTACATGGAAATATTTTATCACTTTCATTTTACAGTCAACTGATGGAGAAATTCCGCAGGCACACCTCCCTACATTATTTCAGTCACAAGTGGGCACCAGAATAGAACCACTGACCTTCTCCAAGAATGTTAACCTGACCTGGATATAAACTTCCTTTCATGAAAAAATCCATTATCCCTGGTAGGATTTAAACCTACAGCACTAACTAAAAAGTGATTCAATGGTTAATCGTAACCTTATTCACATCGCCTGGCAATTGAAGCTCTTGTTAAACAATAATTTTAGGGTTAAAATGATCATTATAATTACAACAAGCATTTGATAGTATTGCGGGCAATACAGTAGTCCCCTACCGGTCCCTCAAAAAGTTCTTTAATTGTCATACACTCCTGTGTATTGCCATTTATAATGAATTTGAGGATGAAGTCTGTATTTGAAAATATCAACCACAAAACATAATAAAATAAGTTTGTCTATATCACAGTAATGTGTTAAGTTTCCATGCTTAGTAAGGAAATTATGTTTATACAACCTTGTCATATTATTACGATGTGGGATTTTAAAGTAAATCCTATAAGGAATGAAGAAGTTGGAGTGAAAATACCAGTTTCTCGAAAAAAATCTAAGTTAAAGGGGGACATAATTCTGGAAATAGTCTTGCTAGAGTATTTAACCTTCTCAAAAATGTCGAGTGATAATAAGAAACATATATATGAAGTTTGAAGTAGATACATTAGGAAATAAAGAAGTTATTTAAAAAGACAACATTTTTTCCCCTAAAAAATCTAAGTTCAAGGGAGGTAATACTGATATTTTTTGTGCTAGAGTTATAAACCTTGTCACATATGATGTGGTTGATGACCAGAAACTTAAATTTAAAGTTTGAAGTAAACACCTTAAGAAATAAAGAACATATAGTGAAAAAGCTGAAAAATTTAAATCAGAAATCTTGAAATTCAGGCTATTTGTTGCCATAGCAACCAGAATTTTCAACATAGGAAGAAAAGAAAAAGATGTGCATAATCTCCAGACTGCCATCTACCCATATTTCAAGTTTCATAAAAATATTTTCAGTACTTTTTGAGTTATCACTGGATCCAGTTTATGTGTTAAATTTGCCATATTTCAGACTATTTGTTAATATTTAAAAAAATCTAAGTTAAAGGGGGACATAATTCTGGAAATAGTCTTGCTAGAGTATTTAACCTTCTCAAAAATGTCGAGTGATAATAAGAAACATATATATGAAGTTTGAAGTAGATACATTAGGAAATAAAGAAGTTATTTAAAAAAGACAACATTTTTTCCCCTAAAAAATCTAAGTTCAAGGGAGGTAATACTGATATTTTTTGTGCTAGAGTTATAAACCTTGTCACATATGATGTGGTTGATGACCAGAAACTTAAATTTAAAGTTTGAAGTAAACACCTTAAGAAATAAAGAACATATAGTGAAAAAGCTGAAAAATTTAAATCAGAAATCTTGAAATTCAGGCTATTTGTTGCCATAGCAACCAGAATTTTCAACATAGGAAGAAAAGAAAAAGATGTGCATAATCTCCAGACTGCCATCTACCCATATTTCAAGTTTCATAAAAATATTTTCAGTACTTTTTGAGTTATCACTGGATCCAGTTTATGTGTTAAATTTGCCATATTTTCAGACTATTTGTTGCCATAGCAACCAGAATTTTCAACATAGGAAGAAAAAAAAAAAGACGTGCATAATCTCCATACTGCCATCTATCCATATATCAAGTTTCATAAAAATATTTTCAGTACTTTTTGCGTTATCGCGGGATCCAGTTTTGTGGACGGACGGACTGACGGACTGACAGACAGACAGACGGACAGACAGACGGACAGACAGACAGACAGACGGACAGACGGACAGAGGGTAAACCTAAAGTCCCCTCCGGTTAAACCGGTAGGGGACTAATAATATACAATCATATGTAATATTTATTGTGTTTCTATGTTGTAATATGCACTAATCAAAAACAATACTGTTAATTTTAACTCAACAATATTGTGTTTGTATTCTAGACTGTTTTTCTTATTCTGATCTGTTCTAGTGTCGAGCATAGTTTATAATTGTAAGTTTTCTTTTTTTTTTAAATACCAGCACTGTCTTATACAGTAGGTAAAAATCAACAATGACTGACTATTACGATTAACTTAATACATAAGTGTAAACGCTCATGTTCTCCAGGACTTATGATGTTATATATACAATCAGTACAATATTAACTATCTATACAGACATGTAATTAAATTCCCTACCTTATGGTATAGGTGACTATTTTCCCAGTCTAAAACTTTCTCTATAGAATGTCTGGTCTGAAAACAACATACAAACTGTTTATCAAAATGTTACACAGTTATCTTACAAGGTTTATTTGTATTCTTTAAAACCTCATATTGATTTTTTCCTTTAATGCACAACACCTGAAATGAGCTGTATACTAGTAGAATATCAACTATAAAGCAAGTTCATTTTCAAGAAAATTGTTAATCTGGCATGGAGGTTATAAAACTTTTTTCTGATTCTTTTTCTCAAATGTCAAGATTTTCATTGTTCAGTGTACATTCTGTGGCAGTTTCTGACCAATCAAATATTTGAGATCTGAGGTTGAGTTTGGAGAATTTCTTTATGATCTCAGTCCCTGATTACGATCCTGGATCGTAATCAGGGTCTGTCGTGAGTTTCAAATATTTCAGTGCATTGAGCAGAGTTTAAAATTAAACTCATGCCCTGCTCTATCTGTTTAATGAATTCGCCCAACTTTAAATTTGGAACAGTTCATACAAAATTTAAGGGATGTCAATATTAACTAACAAAAATTAAGCTTGCAACAGTATAGGGCTATTTTTTTTATAAAAGAGAGAAATACATGTGCTTCAGAATGGATCAAACTACACTGTATACTGCTTGTTAGCAAATTATTGTCATATATGTTTTTTTATAACAGCGTCTACTTTATATACACATGTATTTACAGAACAAAAAATATCTCAAGATCCTGTTCAGAAAAAGAGATATAAAAGAACCTTACGAAATCTCGTAAATCTTAAGTGACAGGGCTTTTATTTAAAAACCACAAAACATTTCAATGAGACATACATGTACATGAGTCATTATATGACATCACATGATTGTATAACAAAAAGTTTAAATAATTACAGTGAGTCAGTACAGTAAAATATTTTTTTTTAATTCAATGATGTGAAAATATTTATTTACGTGTCTGTATATATATAGATGATGTAGATGGTTAAAGCTGCAAGATCACAGAGATCTGATCGACTTAAAAACAAATTCATGTTCAATAGTAGTTAAAAAAGCTTTTCTGAAATTTATATAATCCAAATTAATTTCTAGAGAAAACAGTATTTTTAAAAAACCCGGGAAACGGGACCAAATAATAAACCTAGCTTTAAAAAAGTTAACCCCTTTAAAAAAAAAGCTCTGGGGCCCAAAACAAAACTTTAAACTGTTGAAAAAAACATGTAAAAAGTTGTGTTAAATTTCTTAAAAATAATGGATAGTGTAAAACAAGTTTGCACATCTTCTATTTTTACACTTCGTCGGCTTACTAACTGCCAAAA
This sequence comes from Ruditapes philippinarum, assembly GCF_026571515.1. Classification (NCBI taxonomy): domain Eukaryota; kingdom Metazoa; phylum Mollusca; class Bivalvia; order Venerida; family Veneridae; genus Ruditapes; species Ruditapes philippinarum. The sequence goes on from NW_026865612.1 coordinate 17,305, forward strand.
TGCTATTTTAAGAAAAACGACTTAAACATTTTGCATCTTAATTTTTTTTTCCACGTGACTCCACTAAATTGAAATTTTTCACACATCTATATTTAGGATTTTAATGCACACAAGCCGTTTATTTTTCTTTCTGGAGAAAGACTGAGAGAAAATATGAAAAAAAACAAATTTGAGATAGAGCAAAAGGTCAAAATATTTCTAAAAATGTCACTCTAAAAGTGCGTCATTGAAGATAAAGCAAAGTAATACCAAAATCAAATGAAGGAGCTGGAGATACGATGCTTTAATGGTAGAAATTATTACATACACAGGCTGTTTTTAACCCTTTAAAATCACTTTATTTTGCTTGTCCGTATGTGCAATTAGATTTTATTGTAAATCATTACAAGCCGTTCAACAATAATTTTTTTCAACCAAATTACGACTGGATGTTTTCTTTGCTATAATAGTATAAAACTTTGCTAAATAAGTTATGGGAAACAAAAAAATCAAAAACCGACCTAAACGTCACGTTAATGCATCAAACCCTAAAGTTGTTAAAAGACTTTAATATGTAAAATTGGGTCCCCAGATATTTAGTCACAACAAGTTTAACATTATTATAAACTGGTTTATCATAACTTTTTGTAACATTAATAAATATGACTTTTCTTGTCATGAACAAATAGAAAAATTGATATCTTAAAAAACATTTAAATATTGAATTTGTAAGTTGCCGTAACCCAAAGAAACATAACTATTCTTAATAATTAGACAAAAAATATATTTATACAATCATATAAAAAGGGTATTTAAAAATTGTCTCTATATTTGCATTATACAGCAATGTTTACTTTTTGCAAAATCTCAAATCTGGTATTAAAAATATAATTATAACAAACTGACATTAATGCAAAATGGTCTGTATTAAACAAAAACATTTTAAAACCAGCGTTCTCGTCAATACCGTGAAAAAAAATCATGAAAGATTTGAAATTTTCTATTATCTAACATTTTTTCAATGGACTAAGGTTAACATTATTAAAATGTTATTTACTTTCTTTAACAATGTAAGAAAACCTGTTGCCAAGGTACTTCATCAAATCTGCCATGAAGTAGTCATTAATATTAAACGTAAATCAACTATTCATGTGGCTTGCAGTTTTTAACAATAAATTCAACAATAACATGATGCCAAAGTACAACATCAAAAAAAGAAAATATATTCCAATGTCTCATTTAGTAAATTTCTCAAACATAATATTAATCAAGTCTAGATGTATTTGATATATTGTGTTATAGAATAATACCATGATCAAATTTCTATGATGTCTGTTTGCGTAATACTATAGCACTTGCACTAATAAAGGTTTATATTTTGACTTTTCATGAACATGCCATCCACTGTCGGTATAAATCGTAGCATGGTTTCTATATATTTTTTCTTGTCATCAGACAAACCCTTTCCACATTTCAGAATTTTAGGCAAAGGATGTAGGTCTGCTTTACAAGATAACCTTGTTGTCCTTAGAATTGTCGCCTCTGTGTACTGGACATCAATTGACTCTTTAAACAAGAGGGCCATGATGGCCCTGAGGTCGCTCACCTGTATATAGCCCCCCCCCCCGGCCCAATTTTTTACCCAAGGGCTTTTATTTGTTTATTTGAACAGACTTGGTAGACCACCCATAAGAAGATTTGTTTCATGCAAAACATCTTTAAGTTTCTAGCTTCATTAGGTTTTTAAAAGAAGATTTTTAAGTTTTTACTATACACATATAGTTTAAAAACAATGACACCCCTCGGGCAGGGGGCCAGTTTTGAACCCCTGGGCTTTTATTTGAAAAAAACTTTTGTAAGATATTTACTTAAAGATGTTTCATGTTATAATATCTAAAACTCTAGCTATTTGGGTTTTTTTCAAAGAAGATTTTTAAGTTTTTGCTATACACATATAAGGTAGACACCCATTTTAGAACATGTCTCATGCTAAATATCTTAGCTCTAGCTCTTTGGGTTCTTTAAAAGAAGATTTTTTAAGTTTTTTACTATATTGCATTATAGGGAAAAAATCCCAATGACCCCCTGGGGCGGGGCCAATTTTGACCCCTGGGCTTTTATTTGAACAAAACTTGGGGTAGAACATTCACTAGAAAATGTTTCATGCCAAATATCTAAGCTCTTTTAGCGCTTTTTGGTTTCTTTAAAAGAAAGATTTTTAAAGTTTTTTACTATATTGCATTTATAGGGAAAATCAATGACCCCCTGGGGCGGGGCCAATTTGGGACCCTTGGGCTTTTAATTTGAACAAACTTGGTAGACATTCACTAGAAAGATGGTTTCATGCAAAATATCTAAGCTCTAGCTTCTTACAGTTCATTAAATTTGAAGTTTTTTTTTAAGTTTGACTATATGGCATATAGGGAAAAAAATCAATGACCCCCTTTGGGGCGGGGCCAATTTTGACCCCAGGGGCTTTTATTTTTGAACAAAACTTGGGGTAGACAATCACTAGAAGATGTTCCATGCCAAAAAAGTATCTAAGTTCTAGCTTCTTAAAACAGTTCTTTTAAAAGAAGATTTTTTAAGTTTTCAACTATATGCATATAGGAAAAAATCAAATGGAACCCCCGGGGCAGGGCCAATTTTTTGACCCAGGGCTTTTATTTTGAACAAAAACTTGGTAGGACAATCACTAGAAGATGTTCCATGCCCAAATATCTTTAAAGGGCCTTCTAGCTTCTTACAGTTCTTTAAAAAGAAGATTTTTAAGTTTTTTACTAATATGCATAATAGGGAAAATCAATGACCCCCCGGGGCAGGGCCAATTTTGACCCAAGGGCTTTTATTTGTACAAACTTGGTAGACACTCATTAGAAGATGTTTCATGCCAAATATCTAAGCTCTAGCTCTTAGGGTTGTTTAAAAGAAGATATTTAAAGATTTTTCTTTCAGTTGCCATGGCAACCAGAGTTCTGCATGGAATTAAATTCTTTGAACAATTTTTAAAGGTGACCACCAAAGGAACATTCCTGTGAAGTTTGGATGAAATTGGCTCAGCGGTTTATGAGGAGATGTCATTTAAAGCAAAAGTTTACGGACGGACGACGGACGAAAAGCGATCACAAAAGCTCACCCTGTCACTTTGTCACAGGTGAGCTAAAAATATTGGCAAGAAAATTCTCTACCGGAAGTTTTGACTTAGCGCACTATCATTGCGAAAACGACCAAGGTCACCTGACCATCAGTTCGTGTTTTGATTGGCTTATTTCAGGTTTCACTATTAAATTGTCCTAAGTAACGTACATACCCTACTATAAGGATAAAACAATCATGCGAAATGTGGACATAGAGCAAAGTTCATACTCGATAACTCCGTTTCTAGGTCATCATAACCTTGAACCCAAAGCTTTAAAGATAAAGCAATGTAAGGTAAAAAGAATGGTTCATTTATCTCAAATTTTGCAAAAATGGACATAGGACACTTTTAGAATTAGGCGACGACTTATTAAAGTGACAAAAAAAGTTATAAGTGAATATTGAACCTAGATTTACAATAAAATAAAGTCTCACCCTTTTTATTTAAGCAGACAACCGGCCAGAGAGAGCAGCCTAGTGTACAACAACAACATATACAAAACCACACAATAACCACTTTATATTGACAGGTAGTGCTTTCTTTAGTGTACTGTTAATACGTTAAAACAGTTTCCTTAAACTCTTCTGGTGCAACCTGTAACATATAAGACAGAACATAGATTATTTAGATTTGTCTTTAAAGGGACTCCACTTGACGTTTTGTAACAAGACAGGACTGGAAATGTGTTTTTAGAAATTAATGTTCCATGAAAAGGAGGTTCAGACCAATAACTTGTGTGCATAATTTCAGATCATTCTCTTGCTAAGTTTTAACAGAATAATTTTTCAAATAGCTAAAAATGACCAAAAATTGAAAATTGCACAAAGAATATTTTTAATATATTTCTAAGTTTATTTCCTAATTATCTTTTGCATATCTTGTTGTTTTAAGTGCTTCAGCTGATCTATGTTTTTTATACTTTAAGGCTTTTGGACATCAGTGGAGTTCCTTTAAAGGACAAAAAGCTATATTGGTTTGTGTAATCAGTAGCTTAAATGTACTGTGATCATACCAAAGTCCTTAAATTGAAAGAAGAATCTTTGTAAATCTCTGATCAGGCTAGAGATACATACACTAAATTATCCCTAAACTTAATAACTTATTTAATGACTTTATATATAAATATAGGATCAGACATGAGTTGTCAACAGATAAAATAAAATTACATTTGAACCGTGTCATGACAAAACCAACATAATGGGTTTGCGACCAGCATGGATCCAGACCAGCCTGCGCATCCGCGCAGTTATGATCAGGATCCATGTTGTTCGCTCACAGACCCTTTTACAAGTAAAGAAACTGATAGCGAACAGCATGGATCTTTATCAGACTGCGCGTTTGCGCAGGCTGGTCTAGATCCATGCTGGTGGCAAAACCCATTATGTTGGTTTTTGTCATGACACGGCTCATTTATGAAATGAGTTCAGGAAAATTTAAGCAAGACTGGCAGGCTTTACTAAAAATTTTCCTGGACAAGTTCATAACAATGTTTTATATCAAATGTAAATTCATGTCACTGACAGACTCTTTTCATCAGATTGACTATATTAAACCAAAACTTTATTTTTCAATTTTAAACAAACAGAAAAGGAAATGTTCTCTCTATCAGACCACTGTTGAACTTTGATCTCCAAGTGTGACCTTGACTTTGGAGGTAAGGAACTGAGTGTTTTTACATGACATGTCTTCTTATTATGGTCAATATTTGTGCCAAGTTATATTTCAAATACATTGATAAATGGCAGAGTTATGGATCAGACATGAAGAGTGCAGTTTCTACAGAGACAGTTTTGACTTTCTCTATTTTCTTAAGCCACATAAAAGAAAAAATACTACATAAAAACTTACAAAATGAAATAACATCATAAAAGTGAAAGTACTGTTGTTATTTTAGCCACTTAAGTATCTTCTCTTAAGTGCGAACAGACAGAAAGATAGAGTCCATTCTATACATTTTTCTTTTGAAAAGGCAGGAGATAATTAAGGGTAACATGATTGTAACAAAATGGTTTTCTTTCACAGATGCCAATTTACGCATTTTCTGACTAAATTCTGGACAATCAAAATAAATACATGACAACCATGACAAATGCAGAAAAAATATTCAAATAAATTTGAGTAAAGTTACCTACCTTTCCTGTTTTAAAGTTGATGGAAATTCTACATTAAATCTCTGTTACTCAAGCCAAATCTAGAATGAAACACATTCTCATTTGAAAATATCATTTATTTGTATCATTAGCAAGTCAGTAGAAATAAAGTTAATATATACTTAGCACAATACAGACATGCAGAAAATGATACATAACTTAAATACCTGCACTTTTTCTTATTTCATTAGGTGCCAAATGTCACAGGGTGGGAAGAAATTTGCATCCTGAATAGACCTTTCAAACCATTCAGTAGTATTAGAACAATCAGTGGATGGAACATTCTGCCACCTAATGCACACCACAGCATTCCACAGTAGCAGCACTTTAATTAATTGTAACTGTGCCTCATTTGATTTCAATGTCAATAAATCAAACTTTAAAGGCTGTGTTTTAATCATAAAATCATATCACAGTTACAAAATTTTAAATTGTTCATTTTCATGAACAATATTTTAACCAGTGCCCACACATAATCTTCAGTAATGGAAGAAGTGTGGAATCTGCGATAAAACATTATAGTACAATAGTTAGGCTGAAGTCAAGGACATTTTATAAGTTCTTCTGGAACATCCACATATATGAGTAAATATCCTAGAGAGAGTGTGGTGTATAATAATATTGAGATTTTGGTTTGACTTCCACATCCCCATTAATGGCACAGGCACATACTACAATGGAGTTTAGCCCTGCATTACCATTTCATCCAATTTGTCTGATAAATTTTGAGAAAGGGTATTAAATTTTCTTTGTAGTAAATAATAGAAATAACCAACACTGTTAAGGTCATATGGAGACTTATCAGGTATATACTGGTAGAGGAACAGTGCCCCTACAACCATTATTTCAGGCACCTGAGTAAAACCATCAATGTTCCATAAGCTGATTGGGTAGCTTTCTGAGTTTCTCACATTGAAAATCAAAAGTCCCTGGCTGGATTTGAACCAACAATTGCATGGCTAACACCTCGGTAACAGTATTTTCCTCAGGATGATATTTTTCCTGTTATCCACAAACCTATCTGTTATTTATAGTTATTATCCCCCGCCGAAAAATTTCGGCGGAGGATATAGAAATAGTCTCCGTCCGTCCGACCTTCCGTCCTTCCGTCCGTCCTTCCGTCCGACATTTTTGTCCGGAGCATATCTCTTAAAGTATTTGAGTTATCAACTTGAAACTTCATAGGTGGATAGACCTCATTGAGGAGGAGTGCAGTGCACAAGAATGATAACTCTACCTTGCATAATTTTTGAGTTATTGCCCTTTGTTATTTTTCAAAAATTGATTTTTGTCCAGAGCAATTTAACTCCAAAAGCCTATGAGATATTAAAACATGAAACTTCATAGGTGCATAGATCTTTCACTCAGGGGGTGTGCAGTGCACAAGAATGATAACTCTACCTTTCATAATTTTTGAGTTATTGCCCTTTGTTATTTTTCATACCTAATTTTTTCACCTGAGTGGAGCATAACTCAAAAAGTGTTTGAGATATCAACATGGAAATGTCATAGGTGGATAGATCTTATTGAGGAGGAATGTTTGTACGCAAGAATATAACTCTTCCCCCTATACAATTTTTGAGTTATTGCCCTTTGTTTTTTTTTTATGCTATTTTGTCCAGAGCTTATCTCAAAAAAAGTATTTTGAGGTATCAACTTCAAACTTCAAAGGTGGATTGGATCTCATTGAGGAGGAGTGCAGTTGCTTAAGAATGATAACTCTACCCTGCATTATTTTTGAGTTATTGCCCTTTGTTATTTTTTCAAATTAATTTTTGTCCAGAGCATAACTCGAAAAAAGCCTTTGAGATATCAAAATGAAACTTCATAGGGCATAGATCTCCCACTCAGGAGGTGTGCACTGCCACCCAAAAAAAAGAATGATAACTCTACCTTTTATAATTTTTGAGTTATTGCCCTTGTTCTTTTCATACTTAATTTTTCAATTCACAATTTTTTTCTCAAAAAGTATTTGAGGTAATCAACTTGAAAAACTTCATAGGTGGATAGATTTTACTGAGGAGGGATGCAGCCACACAAGAATGATAACCTACCCTGCATTATTTTTCAGTAATTGCCCTTTGTTATTTTCAGCCATCAGTATTCAACATAGGTTTCAAATCTGTAATCACTATAGCCATCAGTTTTCATTACCAAAAGACCTCTTAAAATGGAATTATTCCGCTCTACTACATATACATTCTTCCAATGAGCAAACACATTCGGCGGGGGATGGCCATGTTGACATGGCTCTTGTTTATATGGGGAATTCTTGGTTTTGACTTGCCTGGCTATAGATTTCATGTGAATATTTAAAAGGATAGCAGATAAAAAAAAACAATTTAAAAAAAATATATAGATGACTCAATGATAATCAGCTGGGTATTCTGATAACAGAACACTCACAACTTTTAGGCTTAAGAATAATCATCGGGTTGTTTCAATTAAAAACAGAAGCTGAAAGTGCATGAAATACCGAATGACACAGGTTTGTTAACACTCATTTTCAATAAGCAGGTGCATCAAGGAAGTACCAAAGACAAGACAATCAGTGATTTAGAATGCTTTATTTAGCATTTTAATCGAAAAATATAACCTTTAAACAACAACTTTGTGAAATATTTTGAACATAACATAAGTTATTGTTGCAAAATCCTCATTTGAAGAAGGAGAGTTGTGATGTACAAATTTTGTCATGAAATGTTCGTTACAATAACTTTAAATGGTCACTTATACAATAAATGGTTGGTAAAAACACATTTAAGCATTTTCACTACAAGAAACAAAGTGTTATTCTTTAGAAAATTTAGAAAAACATTAGTTACTAAATAACAAAAATTTAATTGTTATGTGCTTAGTTTAAACTGTGAATTCAATGTTGTTCAAGTAAAAAAAAGTGATCTATTTATATTAAAAAAAAAAAGATTATAAAAATGTTTCAGTCTGTTCCTCGTTTATTCTTCTATTTAAATATTACACCTGAACCTTTTAAAGATTAAATGCAACCAAAGTATTGACCAAATGTTGGTTATTTCACAGGAATTGTATCAAAATACAAACAGAATTGATTATATGAAATGTTCGTTACTAATATTATAACCAAATCAAAACAACAATTATCTGTCTTGAAAAGGCAGATATTTAAAACTAAGCAACTATTTTAACATCATAACAAGTGTTAAACGCGAAACACGCATAAAAATGATATTATGTTAGCGTCAGCGAGAAATGAACTTGAAAAAAACTGGAAAACAAACTTGGCAAGAACATATACGCCTTAACAATAAACAATTTTTTGTTTGTTTTATAACTTAATAAGTATTATTTTTGCATCTCTGAATTTTACTTGTGGTAACTTTGTTTTGTTTTAACTAATTTTTTACTTAAATCACATGAAAAGTCGTTTTTGCAACATGCAGTGTTTCTGAAATGTCCGTTACATAAATGTCATTTTTACTTTATTCAACTGAATACATAGACTCTATATGACGCCAGAAGTAATCATCGAATGCAACTTGTATTATATGAACAATAATCTATCAAAAAAAGATGAAAACAATATCAACAGCCACCTCAACGAAGATGTTGGTAACGTACATGTCTTTATGAATCATAACTAGTTTACTTGATCAAACACTTGTTCAACTCTTTCAAAGTCACCATCTCGTAACACTAACATGCGTTTTGACTTGCCAAAGGTGTTGAAACCTTGCATAGAATGTCCTTGTAATTCACCCAGATTTCATCAGGTCTTGTCGGCCACTGAAACATCCGTTTGCGTTTTTGTAAGAAAAGTATTTCGAATGTGTTGTCCTCATCATCACAATTCATGACCTTACCAATGTACCAGTGACTTAAGTATGAAGCTGCGACGTAGTCGTCAACATGATAGGCTTCTTTTGGATCAATATTAGGTTTAGCGACAGAAATGTGTTTAACTGTTCAACTTGGATATTTGATATTTTATCTGTGTTTGTAGGTTTTGAAGACTTTGGGACAAGTGTTTCGTCTCTCCAAGTAACGCATGTTTCACAATCATCAGATACACATATTTTACAGTAGCAACTAGTGTTTCGAACTGAGACACTATTGTTGCCTTTTCCCAGTACTGAGTGTATTTTCATTGTTTGAGATGCAGTTTACCTGTTTCTACAGCTTTCTTCTCACATTCTTCCGGAGACACAAACACAAAGCTAACAGTCTTCATGGAACAGTTTGGTGATTGTGACCAGGCATAAAAATCAAAGGGATCTTGAATGCCCACTTTGCCAGAGTTAACCGCCTCGTCCGCCATGCGCTTAACTCTACCACCTAGACCATAGCATGGCCCCTTACCATGCCCCGCTTCTCAATAATTCCACCTTGCATGAATACCATGTATATCCTTGTGGTTTGCTATAAAGTTGAAGATGACCTTGTTTCTATACTGCCCCTTACCATAAAGTTGAAGATGACCTTGTTTCTATACTGCGATGTAGGACTGTCAGTCCAATAATGTACCCATGTTACCCCTGGGATAAGATCTTTAATTGTTGGTACAAGTTTGTCAGTGATTGCAAGCACTGTATTGGCATTATGACCCATCTCATCGGATATAAAGACGTAACTCTTGTGCTGTATTTCATCAGACCCATCTTTTCTATTATACACGACCACAGGGTGAAGAGTCACGGCGGTTTGGTTCCAGTAAGGCCAATTGTATCTCCTGAACTGACTTACATGAATAGTTTACACTAAAGTCCATGTGTATAATACAATGGTTATCAGGTAAGTTCTCTTTAAGATTCTTCATTTCAGAGTATTAGGTCTTTATTCTTATGACATGTTGGTCAAAATCTTCTATCTGGGTTTTAAGATGAGACATAAAGTCATCTGGTTTAATAGTAATGTTCACGACTTTCATTACATTCTTCTTTTGACCTTTCACCTCTGTCTCAACACGTTTCCATTGGCCAACAACTATATCACTTGACAATGCTTTCTCAGCTTCTTGTATCAGCCTTTCCTTTTGATCTGTCATCTTTTCACGGTTGATTGAGCATTCAATCAGACCTGGGGTAATCACTAATCGTAATCATCGATTTTTTAATTGATTACATGATTACACTGTAATCATCATGTAATCGATTACCTTGCTCAAAATTGATTACATTAATTGTAATTAATCAATTACAGCTTAAATTCAGTCTGTAATTATGATTACAATTTGATTGTTGTTGATTACTTTCAGATTTAACATGAAAGTATTGAAATTCAAATATTTATTTCACATGTTACAGTTGGGAGACGCTCAAAATCCCCTTGATCATAATCCCCTTGGTTGATAAACGACATAGTGATCGAAATCCCCTCAACAGAAATGACAGGGTTATCATAATCCCCTTGGCAAAAATAAAGGGGTGGTCATAATCCCCTCAGTGGGTAGTCAAAATCCCCTCAAATAATGTGAAATGGTTGGGAAATTTCTTTTCTTATTTTTCTTTTTAGTTCAATGAATTTAAGAACCAACTGCTTCAAGAATTGCTGAAAAAAAAGAGAAAAGCATACAAACAATTTAAAGGTGTATGTTTGTCACAGCCAGTTAATAATGACACCCTTTATTGATGTTATTATTGCTGAGAAAATTGTAAAATACAAACAAATAAATGATAGTTGATTATAATTAATCATTGCAATTATAGTTATATGTAACAAACAATCAATTAATCTTTGCAATGATAAACACCTTTAAAGGCAAATTTGTTGCACACTAGCTTTAGATCTTTCCAGATTATAACTTAAAATGAGGCTATTAATTGCAGTTTGCTATCTAAAATTACTTCATCTTTGTTTCTGCAAACTGCAAACTGTTATTTTGTTGGGTAAATATTGAGTAAAGGGGGTTGTTTTTCACAAGTTGAGGGGATTTTGACCACCCCATCATTTTTGCCGAGGGGATTTTGACTATCCATCAAGGGGATTATGAACACCCGGTCATTTCTGTTGAGGGGATTTCGATCACTATCTCATTTTTCAACCAAGGGGATTATGATCAAGGGGATTTTGATATACATGTACATTCAAACATATCACAGTTTAACTAAGGTAGTAAAATATCAAGTGAGACATTTTATGACATCACTCACAATGAAAAAATGAGTTTTAATCCATAATTCTAACTGAAAGATAGACATCATTGTTTGGCTGGTATTCTAACCAAAATGTCATATCATTGGATTTATGATGTCTTTGAATTTCCAAAAGAAACATCTGCAAATGTGACAGCACAGTGCAAATTGTGCCCTAAGAAGATAAATGGAAACACTAAGTCACATTAAAATTTCATTACCCACATGAAGGTAAATATGTTAAATTATGTTTCACATATTTTGGTTAAACCATGTTTTAAAAAGTTTAAAACAATGTAGATAACTTTTTTACTTTGTATATTCTAGAGTTTATGTCAGATGCATATTACCATATTTTAATTACAGTAAAAACCCTCAATTAAGACCACCATCGGGACTGGACCAAAGTGGTCTTAATTGCGGGGTGGTCTTAATTGTGAGTATTCTTATTGCTTACACACTTTACGACCATGTTCTATTTTAGTCATTTTGTGTGAATAAACAATATGTATCTTAACCTGCAAATATTAAAGTATGTTATAATGTTACATCTGATGGGAAGAAAACATTTCTGAAGAAATTTAATATCAAATTCTATTTGATATGATTTCAATATTAATTATTATATGATGTACATAATACACCCATCAAATAAGAATTAAATTCATAGCAAAATCAATGTGCTTAAAGCAACATTTAACCACTCTAAAATCTACTTTCTCACCTTATTTCATACAATATCCCAATAATAAAAGGTGTTTTTGACACCTTGTGAAATGAAGTGTCATGCCTAAGAGCATTTAAGCAGAAAATAACAACATAACAACAAATTAAAGATCTAGGTAGGTGTTGACTTTAAATCTGTGGTCTCAATAGTGGGGTCAAATAAAGAACAAAATAGAGAATTTGGACTGAATCTGGTGGTCTTAAAAGTGGATAAGCGAGGTGGTCTTAATTCTGGATCATGTAACCATTGACATAAAGAACAGAAAATTCCGTTCTTATAAAAAATGGTCTTAATAGCGGGGTGGTCTTAATTCCGGGGTGGTCTTAAGGAGGGATTCTACTGTATATGCAACAGTTATTTTGTAAGGTGATAGACAATGTGTCTATATTATAATGGATACTGTTGTACCATTGAAGTGTTTGTTAAAAAATTGATAATTTCTTTGTAAAGTCTATTGTCTCTTTGAATTCCCATATAAAAATTTATTGTTTTCACACCTGTTTTAAAACACCTGCATACAGCATACTGTACAATTGACACTTTTCAAAATTTCTGTTGCAGAGAGTTCATTATGAAACCTGCACCAAGAAGACCGAGGACCATTCCTGCATGTAGATCGTTTGTTTGGTGTTGCGGGTAAATTTTTCCGTCCTGATAGATGCAGTCTGACTGACAGACAGTTTCATGAACTTATGATGCTTAAGTGCAATGCTAAAATATGATAAAGTGATGTGACAGTAGCTAAAAGTGTGTTAAAATAATGACTGTTAATGAGCTGGAAATCCCTTGTGTATATAATGCATATAATGTGTACTTGTATATCAAATAGCATTAAGAAACTTTTGTTTATAGTTATACATGGAATGTAATCAATTATCAATCAATTACTTTCTTAAAGTAATTGTAATTCAATTGATTACAGAAGCAAGTCTAAGTAATCAATTGTAATCAATTACAATAAAATCTGAAAGTAATTGTTATTAAATCAATTACTGATCAATGTAATCATCCCCAGGTCTGCATTCAATATTCACAGATTTCAGTGAATTAAGTGTTCTTGGGGACCATACGCCGCTTTTCATGGAATGGCACGGAAGTGTCACATTGAAGGTTCCATGATAACTGCCGTATGAACACATCTGCGGATGTTTCTAAATTCAAAATTTTACTATTTCATGTTAAAATGTTGAATTCTGCTTAAGCTGGTGCTAGGGGGCGTGGACGGTAATTTGCACTTTCCAGTACCGTCCATGAACAGACTCAATCAAACCGAGCCTGCAACATTTTCAATTTTGCCTTGTTGGGCTTTCTTTAGGGATTCTGTATTTATCTATTACATGTTTTGATGTTTCGTGCATAAACAGGTATCTCTAGTGATCATAGATGTTAGACGTATTCTTGCCGGTCTGATTCTAGTGAAAGAAGTAAATGATAATTTGGCATCTGGATTTTCGGACAAGAACTTATGATAAAGTGATGATAGATAATCTGTTAACACACGTGTTTGTTTTTTTTCTCCAGTTTCTGACTTTGTGAAGTCACTTTTTCCAGGCATATTTCTTGAGTTTTCATCTCTTTCAACGAATTTGATTACTTTTTCCCTCATCTTTGTGGTTTCTCGTATACGCGTCAGACTTCTGATGAGATAACATTTTTTTTAAACTGTATTGTAGTTGGACTACCGCAATGGTATATTGTTAGGTTGATAGACCAAACTTAATATCTTAAGGGAACGAGAATATTAAACCAGCGACACGAATGCACCTGCTTATTGAAAATGAGTGAATAACTGAGCTAGGATGTCTATGTCCGCACAAAGGAGTTTGACATGACATGTCCAATTTCTGCATCGCTGGCACTGGTTATGAAGTTTTAAATGAATACAAAATGGGGCAACATAATGGCATGGACTTGACAAAAACTGTGAAGGGCTTCATAATATCATGAATTCCCTATTTCACATTATAAATTCACAGGTCAATCACAGACTAAAAACATTCACCAGCAATTTTCAAAAGGTTCGATACATTCATTCTGTATTTGATTTGATCAACTTTCTCCTGATTAACTTATGAGAAAAAAATATATGTACCAACAACAAAGGAAAAGTCGAGCAGACAGCATGTAGGCTACGTTAGAAACATGTTTCAGACATTTCAACACAAACACGGATTATTTTGAGCGTAATGTAACTCACATTGTTATATTACCAGCTCCTCTGATTATTATTGGATCTGGGACTGGGATCATATACTCGCCAGCGTTACTATCATCATCTGTTTCTTCGTATATAGTGTCGAAGTCTGCCATTGTTTTGATGAAAATCTCTTGTGCTTGACGTTTTTCGCAATTTTTGATGACGTCTTTTCGCGGATTTTTTGTTGTTGACGTTTTATTCATACATTGTGAAATTAAGGTAATAGGCGCCACGCCACTAATTTTATTTTGTCGTGAATTCGTTTGTATATAGTAAGTTCAGTACCACGACTTTATTTGTATTGATGGTAAGCTTATCTGGAATTAGGGGAGATAAACTCACGCTACAACGGATAAGCTGTCATAAGTCACGCCACAAAAAAGTAAAAATGTTGTTCGGCATTAAAAAAAAAAATAAAGACACATTTAGTTCTTAACATTATATGTCATAGAATATATCTTTGCCTCTAGGAAAGTAATAGATTTATAATTAAAAAACCTATAAAAAGCATTATATAGACCATGTCTCATTATAGATACCATATCTCATAATAAATACTATGTCTCTTTACATAGACTATTCCTCATGATATTATAGAATATGAATCTTAATATAGACCATGTCTCATTATAAAGATCAAGTTTCATTATATAGACCATGTCTCATCATATAGACCATGCCTCATAGTATAGACCTTGCCACATTATAAAGACCTTTCTCATCATATATAGACCATCTCTCATAATATAGATCATGTCTCTTTACATGGACTATTCCTCATGATATATATAGACTATGTTTGTTGATATAGACCATGTCTCATTATATAGACCATGTTTCATTATATAGACCGCGTCTCATTATATAGACCATGTCTCATCATATAGACCATGTCTCATCATATAGACCATGTCTCATTATATAGACCATGTCTCATTATATAGACCATGTCTCATTATATAGACCATGTCTCATCATATAGACCATGTCTCATCATATAGACCATGTCTCATTATATAGACCATGTCTCATTATATAGACCATGTCTCATCATATAGACCATGTCTCATCATATAGACCATGTCTCATTATAGAGACCATGTCTCATCATATAGACCATGTCTCATTATATAGACCATGTCTCATTATATAGACCATGTCTCATCATATAGACCATGTCTCATTATATAGACCATGTCTCATCATATAGACCATGTCTCATTATATAGACCATGTCTCATCATATAGACCATGTCTCATTATATAGACCATGTCTCATTATATAGACCATGTCTCATCATATAGACCATGTCTCATCATATAGACCATGTCTCATTATATAGACCATGTCTCATTATATAGACCATGTCTCATTATATAGACCATGTCTCATTATATAGACCATGTCTCATTATATAGACCATGTCTCATTATATAGACCATGTCTCATTATATAGACCATGTCTCATCATATAAACCATGTCTCATCATATAGACAATGTCTCATCATATAGAACATGTCTCATCATATAGACCATGTCTCATCATATAGACCATGTCTCATTATATAGATCATGTCTCATCATATAGACCATGTCTCATCATATAAACCATGTCTCATCACATAGACCATGTCTCATCACATAGACCATGTCTCATTATATAGACCATGTCTCATCATATAAACCATGTCTCATTATATAGACCATGTCTCATCATATAGACCATGTCTCATTAAATAGATCATGTCTCATCATATAGACCATGTCTCATCATATAGACCATGTCTCATCATATAAACCATGTCTCATTATATAGACCATGTCTCATCATATAGACCATGTCTCATTATATAGATCATGTCTCATCATATAGACCATGTCTCATCATATAGACCATGTCTTATCATATAGACCATGTCTCATCATATAAACCATGTCTCATCATATAGACCATGTCTCATCATATAAACCATGTCAATGTCTCATTATATAGACCATGTCTCATTATATAGACCATGTCTCATCATATAGACCATGTCTCATTATATAGACCATGTCTCATCATATAGACCATGTCTCATCATATAGATCATGTCTCATCATATAGACCATGTCTCATTATATAGATCATGTCTCATCATATAGACCATGTCTCATTATATAGACCATGTCTCATCATATAGACAATGTCTCATCATATAGGCCATGTCTCATCATATAGACCATGTCTCATTATATAGACCATGTCTCATTATATAGACCATGTCTCATTATATAGACCATGTCTTCATCATATAGACCATGTCTCATTATATAGACCATGTCTCATCATATAGACAATGTCTCATTATATAGACCATGTCTCATTATATAGACCATGTCTCATCATATAGACAATGTCTCATCATATAGGCCATGTCTCATCATATAGACCATGTCTCATTATATAGACCATGTCTCATCATATAGACCATGTCTCATCATATAAACCATGTCAATGTCTCATTATATAGACCATGTCTCATTATATAGACCATGTCTCATCATATAGACCATGTCTCATTATATAGACCATGTCTCATCATATAGACCATGTCTCATCATATAGATCATGTCTCATCATATAGACCATGTCTCATTATATAGATCATGTCTCATCATATAGACCATGTCTCATTATATAGACCATGTCTCATCATATAGACAATGTCTCATCATATAGGCCATGTCTCATCATATAGACCATGTCTCATTATATAGACCATGTCTCATTATATAGACCATGTCTCATTATATAGACCATGTCTCATCATATAGACCATGTCTCATTATATAGACCATGTCTCATCATATAGACAATGTCTCATCATATAGACCATGTCTCATCATATAGACCATGTCTCATTATATAGACCATGTCTCATCATATAGACCATGTCTCATCATATAGACCATGTCTCATTATATAGACCATGTCTCATCATATAGACCATTTCTCATTATATAGACCATGTCTCATTATATAGACCATGTCTCATTATATAGACCATGTCTCATCATATAGACAATGTCTCATCATATAGACCATGTCTCATCATATAGACCATGTCTCATCATATAGACCATGTCTCATTATAGAGACCATGTCTCATCATATAGACCATGTCTCATCATATAGACCATGTCTCATTATATAGACCATGTCTCATCATATAGACCATGTCTCATTATATAGATCATGTCTCATCATATAGACCATGTCTCATTATATAGATCATGTCTCAACATATAGACCATGTCTCATTATTAGACCATGTCTCATTATATAGATCATGTCTCATCATATAGACCATGTCTCATTATATAGACCATGTCTCATCATATAGACCATGTCTCATCATATAGGGCATGTCTCATCATATAGACCATGTCTCATTATATAGACCATGTCTCATCATATAGACCATGTCTCATTATAGAGACCATGTCTCATTATATAGACCATGTCTCATCATATAGACCATGTCTCATTATATAAACCATATCTCATTATATAGATCATGTCTCATCATATAGACCATGTCTCATTATATAGACCATGTCTCATCATATAGACCATGTCTCATCATATAGATCATGTCTCATCATATAGACCATGTCTCATTATATAGACCATGTTCATTATATAAACCATGTCTCATTATATAGATCATGTCTCATCATATAGACCATGTCTCATCATATAAATCATGTCTCATCATATAAACCATGTCTCATTATATAGACCATGTCTCATCATTTAGACCATGTCTCATCATATAGACCATGTCTCATTATATAGACCATGTCTCATCATATAGACCATGTCTCATTATATAGACCATGTCTCATCATATAGACCATGTCTCATTATATAGACCATGTCTCATCATTTAGACCATGTCTCATCATATAGACCATGTCTCATTATATAGACCATGTCTCATCATTTAGACCATGTCTCATTATATAGACCATGTCTCATTATATAGACAATGTCTCATCATATAGACATTGTCTCATCATATAGACATTGTCTCATTATATATACCATGTCTCATCATATAGACCATGTCTCATCATATAGACATTGTCTCATCATATAGACCATGTCTCATTATATATACCATGTCTCATCATATAGACCATGTCTCATCATATAGACCATGTCTCATCATATAGACCATGTCTCATTATATAGACCATGTCTCATCATTTAGACCATGTCTCATCATATAGACCATGTCTCATTATATAGACCATGTCTCATCATTTAGACCATGTCTCATTATATAGACCATGTCTCATTATATAGACAATGTCTCATCATATAGACATTGTCTCATCATATAGACCATGTCTCATTATATATACCATGTCTCAACATATAGACCATGTCTCATCATATAGACCATGTCTCATTATATAGACCATGTCTCATCATATAGACATTGTCTCATCATATAGACCATGTCTCATTATATATACCATGTCTCATCATATAGACCATGTCTCATCATATAGACCATGTCTCATTATATAGACCATGTCTCATCATAAAGACCATGTTTCATTATATAGACCATGTCTCATCATATAGACCATGTCTCATTATATAGACCATGTCTCATCATATAGACCATGTCTCATTATATAGACAATGTCTCATCATATAGACCATGTCTCATCATATAGACCATGTCTCATCATATAGACCATGTCTCATCATATAGACCATGTCTCATTATATATACCATGTCTCATCATATAGACCATGTCTCATTATAGAGACCATGTCTCATTATATAGACCATGTCTCATCATATAGACCATGTCTCATCATATAGATCATGTCTCATCTTATAGACCATGTCTCATTATATAGACCATGTCTCATCATATAGACCATGTCTCATCATATAGACCATGTCTCATCATATAGACCATGTTTCATCATATAGACCATGTCTCATTATTTAGACCATGTCTCATTATATAGACCATGTCTCATCATATAGACCATGTCTCATCATATAGGGCATGTCTCATCATATAGACCATGTCTCATTATATAGACCATGTCTCATCATATGGACCATGTCTCATTATATAGACCATGTCTCATTATATAGACCATGTCTCATCATATAGACCATGTCTCATCATATAGACCATGTCTCATTATATAGATCATGTCTCATCATATAGACCATGTCTCATCATATAGACCATGTCTCATTATATAGACCATGTCTCATCATATAGACCATGTCTCATCATATAGACCATGTCTCATCATATAAACCATGTCTCATTATATAGACCATGTCTCATCATATAGACCATGTCTTATTATATAGATCATGTCTCATCATATAGACCATGTCTCATCATATAGACCATGTCTCATCATATAGACCATGTCACATCATATAAACCATGTCTCATCATATAGACCATGTCTCATCATATAAACCATGTCAATGTCTCATTATATAGACCATGTCTCATTATATAGACCATGTCTCATCATATAGACCATGTCTCATTTTATAGACCATGTCTCATTATATAGACCATGTCTCATCATATAGACCATGTCTCATCATATAGACCATGTCTCATTATAGAGACCATGTCTCATCATATAGACCATGTCTCATCATATAGACCATGTCTCATTATATAGATCATGTCTCATTATATAGACCATGTCTCATTATATAGACCATGTCTCATTATATAGATCATGTCTCATCATATAGACCATGCCTCTTTATTTAGACCATGTCTCATTATTTAGACCATGTCTCATCATATAAACCATGTCTTATCATATAGACCATGTCTCATTATATAGATCATGTCTCATCATATAGACCATGTCTCATTATATAGACCATGTCTCATCATATAAACCATGTCTCATTATATAGACCATGTCTCATTATATAGACCATGTCTCATTATAGAGACCATGTCTCATCATATAGACCATGTCTCATTATATAGATCATGTCTCATCATATAGACCATGTCTCATCATATAGATCATGTCTCATCATATAGACCATGTCTCATCATATAGATCATGTCTCATAAGGGTGTGGATCGTCGGATAAGTGACGATCCGATCCGAACCACGATTCAGCACTTACGATTCACAAATCGAACCACAAATCTTTTGTTATCAAGACACCCAAAAAAAAACAACAATACTAAACATTAAACATATAAAATATAAACTAGGTTTATGTTTTTATTCTTTGGATGAGTATTTTTGTTTTGTTTTTTGAAACCAATTACTTCCTAGCTTAGAATCATGGTACATGGTCTTAAACCGGCAAATTGTATAGGTAAACTTCATATAACTTATACTCAAATCGTATTGTGAGAAATAGTGAATGTATATAAAAAAATTAAATCGCGATCCACGATCTCTGGGTTTACGAATATTCAAACTCGATTTACCACTTTGATTCGTGATTATCCGAGTACTCGGATACTCGCCCCAGCCCTAATGTCTCATCATATAGACCATGTCTCATTATAGAGACCATGTCTCATCATATAGACCATGTCTCATCATATAGACCATGTCTCATCATATAGACCATGTCTCATTATATAGACCATGTCTCATTATATAGACCATGTCTCATTATATAGACCATGTCTCATTAAATAGACCATGTCTCATTATATAGACCATGTCTCATTATATAGACCATGTCTCATTATATAGACCATGTCTCATTATATAGACCATGTCTCATTATATAGATCATGTCTCATTATATAGACCATGTCTCATCATATAGACCATGTCTCATTATATTGACCATGTTTCATTATATAGACCATGTCTCATTTTATAGACCATGCCTCATCATTATATAGACCATGTTTCATTATATAGACCATGTCTCATTATAGAGACCATGTCTCATTACATAGACCATGTCTCATTATATAGACCATGTCTCATTATATAGACCATGTCTCATTATATAGACCATGTCTCATCATATAGACCATGTCTCATTATATAGACCATGTCTCATTATATAGACCATGTCTCATTATATAGACCATGTCTCATTATATAGACCATGTCTCATTATATAGACCATGTCTCATCATATAGACCATGTCTCATTATATAGACCATGTCTCATTATATAGACCATGTCTCATCATATAGACCATGTCTCATTATATAGACCATGTCTCATCTATAGACCATGTCTCATTATATAGACCATGTCTCATTATATAGACCATGTCTCATCATATATACAATGTCTCATTACATAGATCATGTTTCATTATGTAGACCATGTTTCATTATTGACCATGTTTCATTTTAAAGACCGTCTTTCATTATATATACCATGTCTCAATGAATAGATCATGTCTCATAATATAGATCATGTCTCGCTATATATAGACCGTCTTTCTTTATAGAGACCATGCCTAGTTATATCGTCTTATAAACCATGGAACGTTAAATAGACGATGTCTCATGATATATGGAATGTCTCTTTTATTTGACCATGTATTTTTTTTGGCGTTTTCCATCACATAAACCATGAATGATGGCTTAGACCAAATAACATTTTTTTTGACCAATTCCCATTATAGACTAGGTATAATTTTATAAACAATGTATCATTGCAAAGACGATGTATAATTAAATGGATAATGTTTCATTATATAGACTATGGCTTGCACATCGTTCAATATAGTTTTTACAGATGTGTACTCGTCCTAAGAATTTAGTATTGAACTGAACAATGTATAATAACCTCACAATATAGGCCATGTATAGACTATTTATCAATACAAATACCATATATCTCTGTTTAAACTATATATGGTTGAATAAACCATGTATTACTAAATTAAAATGTATCATGGTAGACCCCATTTATTGATAAAGTATAGATGTACAGAGGTTAACTCATTTTACAGATCACCTGACGTTGTCACTTATGCTGTTGCAATACAGTTTTTAATAGCATGTACAATTCAGCTCTTTGGATAGATCTTTTTTCGTAGTAGACCCATTTTATGAAATATGTATTGCTGTATGTAACATGTATCGTAGTAAGTACCATTTATCGTTACATATACATGTACTTTGTATCGTTGCATTGACCGCTTTTTTGTATAGATAATTTATCATTCTTTAAACCATATATCGTTGTAGACCATCTATCGACTCGTAATATAGACTATGTATCATTGTAAAAAGATCATATATCTTTGTATCATACCATGCACAACTTTATAGACGACGCATCATTTAAATAGATCATGTATCATTGTATAGACATATTGTTGTATGAACCATGTATCGTTGAACAAGTCATGCATCGCTGTTTAGACCATGTATCGTTGCATCAGACCATGAATTGTTTGTATCGACCACGTATCGCTGTATAGACAATGTATCTTTGTGTCGGACCATGTATTGCTGTATTAATTCTGAATTGTTTATGGACCATTTATAGCTGTAAACATCAATGACTTATATGAAATATTTTGTATTTTTTCTAAGACATTCTTCCGTCTAACATACGTTTTATTGAATCAAACACAGAGCAATAAATCGGAAACTTTGTTTAGCGATAAATTCCTTTCTATAGTAAAATTCATGTCTTTTTTAATTCAGAATATCATTACATATACCCCTTATCATTATAATACTAGTTATGTAAAGATTTTGATAGATTATATGACCATTTGTAAACGCTTTGATTGCAAACAACCATATAACCTGGCGCACATCACGTATTCACGATTATCCGATGTAAAAGCAACGTTACAAACATGCAGTACTATCAAACTAATAATTTTATAACTTAATAACATAACCGTTATGTATGAGGGTTGGAATCATCTGAATTATCTGAATTCAAGCTGAATTGAACAATGAGCCATTTATATCCATCCTCAAATTAAATACTGAGAAAAGTTTCTTGGTTTACCAACTAAATGAATAATTGGTGGTAACCTACGTAAACATCAAACAAACGTAATTCATTCACCGTGTAAGGAAAATCAAATACGTTTTGAATACATCAATAAAAACTCAAAGAAATACAATTTTAATACATTTTTTACTAAAATGTCACTGGTAATAAATTAACAAAAAAATCATCATAATACATTCAAACACGGAAATAACATGATGAATAGTTTTATAAATGGTTCTGACAAATTATGAGCTTCATCGTTCGATCATCAATAATGGACGCACAAGGAAACACAAAATAAATGCTTTGTTTGTAAAAAAGTATATATGAAGCTGAATGAGCTTATGAATATATATACATGTATCTTACTTATCGTAATTCACGTGCAAACTATTGATAATTCACTAAAGATGATAAAAAATTCTGTATATGATAAATGTTTAATGGAAACTTATCATCGGAACGATCTTAAGATTTATTTTTCTACCAAACCGATCTCACTTTTTTAAAAATAATGTACCGAAATGAGGTGATCCCTGGAAAGCAATGAAATCAACAATAGTGTATGAAAATTGTACACTCGATTTGATTGAGTTTTGTCTAGAATTAATGATCCTGAGGGGCAGAAAAATATTTATAGCACTGAAGTGAAGTACGGGGCAACTTTTTACAGCTGCCACTCGGTACTATAAGTCTTGACACCTGATGTTGTAGTAAACCTACCTGAAAATTGTTTATTTCTTTACAAACATATTCAATGACCTTGATCAATAAAGGATAAAAATACAGGTAATATATCAATAAATATAGTACAATCACAAAACAAAAATGCAGAGGAAAATGTTATATATACAGCCGCCAAAGTTCAAAAGCACATCGGGAATTTTACAGTAAGTTCATACAAGTACGCAGTTCAAGTTGTCCATGTAATAAGAAGTTTAGTGACCGCATACAACAAGTAAAACCTTTGTTTGTTACGCTATACAATTAGTCATAAAGCTTTCGTTTTTCAGACTTTCAATAAATATAAGAGGGAAGAATAGATAGTCACGTGATATTGTGTTGTTAATACAAGCTTCGAAGACGTGGTGTCCACAATCGATATCTGTGATTTTGTATCCTCTGTAATAAGTTCTGGAACGATTCTGACTGCATTAGCTGGACTTTAGCAACGTCATTCCTGGTCCTCCTTATATCTATATAAATGTCAGGACTTAAGTTAAGATGGCGTGACATACATTTCCGGTGAAATACGAAATTACGACCCATTATTGCGTTGAAGTCATCCATGATATGTCTTGTGTAGATTCCATTTATTTTGATGTGGTCTACATCAGAGTTCCCCTCTGCGACATACATAGATCTGAACGTAGTGAACGGGAACAATATAGGATTTCTTGCAAAGAATAAATCCGAAACTACCACTCTTGTTTCAGCTAAGCTACTTAGCAACGTTAGCCGACACTTTCCGCCATCTTTATACTGAAGACTCATACTAAGAGTGTTCACATCGATGACAGTATCTGTAATGGAAGCATATGGTCTGACAACTGTCGGATCAGTTTGGCCAATGATAACTGATGAACCGAATGGAATCCAATCTACTCCTTCCGGTGGCACTGGCAGTAAACGCGCATTTCCGTCTTGATATAGGACAAATACTTGAGCGTAACCGGAATTCCATGGAATCGGCCGGTATATTCTAAAGTATGAAACATTGTTATAAACCTCTCCTGTTGAAAGATGTACTGACATTGAGTCTGGATTTAACCACCAGAAGTCACTGAAAACAACCTCGATGATGGTATCGTCTCCTTTGTAAATACTCTTGACTTGGTCAGCAAGCATTGGGCGACGTTCTAAGAATAAATGCTGCAATCTAAGTGGTTTACTGGAATTTGACGCAATGTTTACAATAATCACGTTATAGTCTACATCAGTCCACGTGAAATCACGTGTGTTCCATTCTGTTTCCGGGTTTAATGGTTGCACGTGTTTTATTTCGGGCGTTGATATACCAGGTAATCGGCCTTTATATCTAAATGTAAGTCTTACGTCGTCAGTTAAATATTTAAACTTAACCTTCAGGAGTGTGCCCATCTCACTATCAACCATTCCTTTAGATTTTCCCTCAAGTCTAAATGAAACTAGCATCAGGAGTGACACCTTGGAGTAAGCATCATCTCCTCGACTGAAGTACAATTTGGCCGTTGGTGTTTCTATTATATTTCTCATAAAAGGTGATAATTCAATGTCATTAAAAGACCAGTAAAACGGCGATAAGTGGGGGCAACCGGTGGTATTTTCTGTCCTCCAGTTAGAAAAGGCTCGATACTGCGGCAATGCGGCTGTTATTTCATACGTCTGTACATGAGGATTGAAGATAGGTACGTTAATGTTATCAACCTCTGGACATGTTGTTTTGTAAGATTCTTGCACAATGAACGAAGCTTCTGTTAACACATCATTTTTGCGGACATGATAGTTCAGGTCGGGTATACAACTGAGTTCACAAGATAGAATATCTTTAGTTATTTTATCATCGTCGATATCCACTTCAATATGATCCACTGCAAGCCCATCGGCCGTGCCGTTGAAAGATATCTGCAACATAATCATAACGTATACATTGTACTTGTAGATTATAACAAATAGATAAGACAATTTGGTAGCATAAAGACTTGCGCTGTCAACTAAACATGCTTACTGATCCTAGAGACATTGTGAAGATTATTGGACATTGTAGGATAACGGTAATTAGCAGGTAATTAGTCAACAAAACATAGGCGGATATATTAAATATAATGAGCTGTCACCGGACACTCGAATGGGATATGCCTTATTTAGTTAATTGATGGGCATGTCATCACCTAAGGGGGGATTTGTACATATAGCGTGCAAACATAATTGTTTATTTAATTGTTAGCTGTCCGGAAACGCATATTTGCATTTATGAATTATGAAGGTATAAAGTTTAAGGCGTATAATATTTTAGTATTTTAAGGTAAGCAAAATATTATATTCTTGAGTGCAGTTTTTGATGTTAAACAGACTGACTCACTTAGGTTAAATTATGCTAAATACGCAGTTGACATTGATTCTTATTGCTTTACGTAATTGTTTAAGAATTGTGAAATTGTTAAAGACACCGGTTAAGCAATTGTTTTATCTTATAGAATAATATCTTATATTAAATAAATACATATATCTGACGTTCATAAACTTGATATTGTGTTGATTTATTAATATTTAGTTATTCAGATCTGGGCGTTACACTACAACATATATGTTCACTTTAATGGAAGCTGGATTTCCTTGGGGTTATATATTGCCAAGCAAATACATGTATTATTATTTTAATTGACTACATATGTATTAATTAAATGTATTGATTATTTATGACATTTGTTCCATAAGACAGAAATACTAGTAAAGCAGGTTCTCTTACAATTCCTATAAATTACCAGACTCTTCAGAACTATCAATTTCAACATTCAAGTTCTTTGCAAATGTACTCCCAGCAGGCACTCGACATTGTTTCAACGTTGACACAACGTTGAAATATGGTCGTGACGTTGTTCAACCAATATTCAACTATGGACGACCATACGGATATATTGCCAATGTATATACAACGTTGATTCAACGTTGTTTATGGTCGAAGTTTTACATTTAGTTTAATAATTATATAAACTTTTATACCACTAATTTTGTGATATTATTCCTTTATTGAATTAGTCTGTAACTGATATTTGTCAGGAAAATTTGCGTTACAATCTTTTTCCGTATATTCAAAATTAGTGCTTAAACAAATAAAGTTGGAAATAATTTTTCACTTCTATTAACGCTTTAAATATTAGTTAATATGTTTTGTTGTTTGTTGTTTTATTCTTTAGTTCTTTATGAATGATATTATTTAATAAATTGGTATTAGTCAAAACCCCGTTTATAAAATAACGCTGGTCAGGGGAAGTAATTGTTGCGGTCTACGATTTTGTTTGTTGGTCCATGATTATCGTTCGTGCAAATGGTGGCGCTGTTTGGAAAATTTGAAAACATCACGATCGGCAATTTATTTATATTTCGAAGGTATTACCGTTATCAGAGACATAGATAACAGAGATAGGCAACTTCCTAACCAGTTAAAATATCACGCGTTCCTGCTAAACTTAAAACTTGTAGCAAGTAAAACTTATTTACCAGATATCAAAATCAGGAAAATAATACATTTTCTGAAAGCTTATGAATTTGTCTATGGCTGCAGGTAAAAATATTTACAGTTCTTATTTAAATAAATGATACATCGATTTTTAAAGAGAACTACTTTTTAATTTTTGTTACAAACTATTCATGTGATGAAAACACTGGCTCAGTGGGTATGTTCTGCAATGTCATTTAAGTGAAAGACACGGGAAGTTACCAATATTTTAACATGCAGCTATAGATAAAAGATTTACCTTTCAAATGGTATATCATATTAAAGGATAAAATGTACATCAATAAAGTTTTATTTGCTAAAAATGCCTATTTTTTCACTTTTTTATTGGCATGAGTGATATTTCAATGCAGTATATAGGAGCTGCTTATCTCTGTTATATATGTCTCTGCCGTTATCTTTTACTTTAGTTTACTGATTATTTTCTAAAATATTATTATTTATTCTTTAAATTCTACTTTAATTTACTTTATAAAATAAATGAGAGATATAAACACATGATTGAGATGATTTGACACGTTTTCGCGACCTAATTGAATGATTTGGGTTCGGTAGGCCTTGTAAGCATGAAGTTATTGATGTCCTTGGCAATTTATGATTTAACAAATCTTGTCTTTCTTTAATTTATTTTGCAGATTATCAAACATTTGTCTGTACTATATCCTATTTTGAATTTAATCAATTTTAAAATTGAAACCTATAAAGTAGTTCGGCCCACTTAATTTACGTCCCAAGACGATTCGTCAATACATATACCTATGCTTAAATTTTATTGATAGTATAATACAGTGTTAATTAGTTTGAAAAAAATACATTATAATGATTATTATTAAGTTAAGAAACAAATTTGAGTGTTTAACTTTAAAGTTTAATAGTCGTAAATTTAAGGGGAATAATAAATCTATTTCTATTTTATTATTTATCATTTTATATTCTAGATCCTGGTCTTGGAAAGAGTATTGCAGCTGTAGCCTGTATACCATACATTCGCTGTAGCCTGTATACCATACATTCAACATGAAAAGGACTGTCAGGTTTGTTAAATTGAAATTTATTCTTATTAATTTATATATTTGAATTTCTTTACAATACAAAGAATAAATTTTTCAACTACTGGATATTTATCTTGTCTTAAAATATATTTTTTCGGAATATTCCTGTAACATTATTAATATAAAATTTACATGTTTGTTGATTTCAGGATGCTGCATAAAATGGTCTTAGCTAGAGCCTAGAATGTTAATTTCTTGGGAATATGCTGCAAGGAACTGACGGAGAGCAGTTTTTCTTACCAATCATAGGTGAGCCTTTTAAATAGCTTCTTTTTAAAAAGATTTTGTTGTCTTATATACAGTATTTGCTGTCAATATCAAACTTAGCTATGTTTCAATTTCTATGCTGTTTTATGATGTAAATCTTAGAGAAAAGCATTTTTAGATAAAAACAAATCACTAAGTTGAGTAATTATAAGAATAATTTGAGATTGATCAAGTCACTTTTAACTACAAACTTCTTATTTTTATTTGCAGAAGCAGTAAGAGACAGCCAAAGAAGTACTCAAACACTTGACATACCCAGAAAGATCAAGAAGAAAAGATTGGAACAGATTGTAGCTTAATTGATAAAACTATTAAAGTGAATTTAAGCTGCACATGAACTGTATTTTTGAAATAAAATATCTGAAGTATTTAATAACGTCTTGATATTTTGTTAAGCTTGGTTACTTTGCTTTATATCCAAAAATTAAAGTATGGTGGGTTTTCAACGTTGAAATGACATTGAAACTTCAACGTTGTGCCAACGTTGAAGCTGCAACGTTGTATCAAAGTTGAAATTTCAACGTTGTTACAACTTTCAAATCCGAATATAAATCCAACCTTATTTCAACGTTGAAATCTGACCAAAATTCAACGTTGAAACAACGTTGATGTGCCTGCTGGGCTCATTATAAATATAAAGTCAAAATCAAATTCGTAACATCTGAAATTTTGATAAATAAAAATCATGACAAATTTTGCGATAAAAATACAAGTAGAATCGAATTCGCATTTATTTTAATGTAATGAAGTAACCTAAACAGTAAATTATATGCATGTTTAACTGACGTCAAGATTATGTGGTACTATGACTTATGAAATTTCTTAAAATGTTTTTAAAGATGTAAATCTATATCCAAATAGACTTTTAAATGTTTATTGACCAATTTTATTACCACACACTATTTAAATTATTCGTGCAAAGCAATAAGATGTCTATGTTTTGCACACTTGACGTTGGCAAAAAACAAACGTGAATAAATTTCCTGTATATCACTTGTGTTTAATTGTAATTTTATGCCATTGTTTTTGTAATATACCAATGTTGTAAACTATAATATGATGCATTTATTGTTTTAACATATCCTCTTAACTTTTACAATTGTTTACATTACAAAGCGTCTTTTGCAGATTATATTGTACATAAATAATATTATTCAGAAATAAAACCTGATATGTCTATCATTTTTCAATTTTAATTATATTTTCACATTATCATTTGTTGCAGTTAAATTCATTAAAAAGTTGAATATCATCACAATGGCAATTTTCTGAGAAAATGAAAATTACAAACTGATAAAAATTGAAAGGCATTTGCTAATTTAGAACTAAACATGTGCTGACAAACCTTCTCTAATATCATCCATGTATATGATAGTGTTCATCCGTGCTGTTCTACAGGCATTAGAAACATCGACGGGAGTGATAGGGACAGGAGGATGTCTCATTTGTCTGTAGAACAGCTACGGATGAATACTTACACACTTAGTGTCAAGCTTTATTTGGCCTCATTATTTTTCACTTTATTACGTCACTATGCGGTTCTATGAAGTACTATGTAAAATAGAAGTCGACTATGAACGGAATTCGATGTAGAATCGACTTTTGTTCTTGTATGAAAATTAACGCATATATTTTTAAGAAATGTATCGTTTTCATTGGATGGCAAATAAAGCTGGACACTAAACCTTTTAATATGGTCATATTTATTCTCATTATACTTATTCTACAACAATTCTTAATTCAATTAAATTTAATGAGTGTATAAAGCAATTCATTTCATTTACTTTCAGTGTTTAAATGTAGAGATGCATTGCCTTTTGGATTTATCTTTTTATCGATTTTGTGGACGGTTACCTCAGTGGCGGCCATAGAGTTATCTATAATGAATGGTATAAGATGACCATCTCTCATTATTGCAATCTTTATAAAGGTCATGCACAAATTATCATTTCCACAAGAACACAGTTAAGGGTGACTTTATTTCTCATTAAGATATATCGATTGTATGACACGATAACCTAAAAGATCTCATTATTGATTTAATTCATATTTCAGATCTAACTTCCGTAGTACATATGTTAATAGGTTTTTATTTGACGATGGTTAGACCATTGTTGGATAGAACATGCTTTCTGACATTAACATAGTAATTTAACAAAACATCATTATTAACAATACAGTGAAACTGTTGTTATAGAATATTCTAGTGTTTAGTTAATTTCGACTTTGTAACATAGAAAACAGCAATAACAAAAAGTTTAAAAGTTTATTTCATTTTAAACAAACTTAATAAACTTGTAGTAAATATTGCTATTGGAATAATTTATTAATATTGCTATTAAAAAGGCTAGTTCTTGCATGTAAAGATTAAATGAACGTGGGTATCCGGGACCTTTCAGACTAAACGGATAATTATGAATACAATGATTTTTTTTATCAATTTAACCTTTGTAATTCCATATATGGGCTGATTATTCATACAGAGAAAATAAGAATCCCTAAAGAAAGTCCAAAACGACAAAATTGACAAAATGTTGCAGGCTCGGTTTGTGTGAGCCTGTTCATGCATGGTACTGCCAAATGCAAATTACCGTCCACGACCTCTAGCACTGGCTTTAAAAGCATGCATTTACACATGAAATGGCAAAATTTTGAATTTAGAAAGATCCACAGATGCAGGATGGGTATTTGTTTTTCATGGCGTCAAACAGAACGCGTCACATTGTTATTCTTTTGCTAATTATATCAAATAGATGTTGCTTAATAGGCAACGAAATACATTAAATGCTGTTTGATGCAGATAATGACGTCTTTCGTTTGTGCGCTGAATTGTGACGCCTTATTGCGGCTCTCTCGAGTTTCCGCCAAATAGTTATCTGAGAACCTAATATTCCCGTTTGTAGCTTGTTAATGCGAAGCACAACGGATTCTAAACAATGACAGAATGTTAATAGACCATGACATATTAGTGATACGTTTATCTTTAGAACTGCAACATATGACAGATATCGTCAATGAAAAGTGTGAGCTAAAATTCTTGTACATGTGTTGCTGAAAGTAATTGTTCTTAATTGTTAAATTTTGTACATGCACGGATAAATTGTCATGCACATTTCAAATAAGCGAGATTTGACTGTCTTTATACAGTCAGTCTCAAATCTTTCCGATCATGAATGTAACAGGAATATCCTGATCAAAGTTTAGAGAAATTGTTAAACATTTGACACAAAAACTTAGTGATAAATACATGTCGCAATTTTCTCTCAACATTAACATATGTAATGTAACTATGTTTATACAGATGTTATATCTGGTATAGAAAGAAATATGTTTGAGTTGAAGTATTATGTTATAAACGTACATTGAAACACCTGCTATATATTTTATGTAATTTTGAAACTTACAGTTAATTTGTGCCATCCAATTGGAAGAGCAGGGACTCTTGGAAATGGACCAGTTGATAAGAAAACATTCCAGCTCCGTCTTGGATTTGTAGTCGATGTGAATAACCCCATGAGAATATCGTCAATCTTGACCTGAACTATCTCACTATTGTTCCCATTTGAGAACCGGAAGTCCGTCAATCGAACCGTTGAACGCCGCCGAAGACAGAAGTTTATTGACATATACTTATTAGGCTCGAGAATTATGGCAGTTCCATCAGAGGAGTTTGTCAGGTCCCACACTGGATGGTTCTCTCTGCTTCTATGAAAATCTGACTGCAGAACAAATAACTTAGCTTCCGTTGCCCACATGAATGTTAGGAAGAGAGTTAGTGAGAGTAATAAGCTATGCATTGTCTTATAACTTCGTTCAACTAAATCTGAAATTTAAATAACATTAACAAAAAGTTAGTTTTAAAATGGTCCTATAGATGCCAAGAAATACCGAATTGAAAAAGAAAATAACATGAATTCATTGTTGTAATATGCAAAAGAAATTTTAAATGTCTTACCACTTCCTTTCTAAAGTTAAAAAGAAATTGTCATGAGAAGTCTTTATATAAAGTGTTAAAAGTTTTTACACGACTGTCATGCACGCCGCGACGATCCGTCATACACGATAATACGATAGCTCCGTTAAACTCTTGTTTTACAATAATTGCTTATGATGTTACGGTGGTTTACGTTGACGCATCACATGTTTGTGATTGATGACCGACAGTTTTATATAACAAACGGAGTGGAGTGAGTTTCTTCTTAAAATTAGTACTCATTAATTGTTTCATTAAAGTTTTGTTAGGAAGGTAAAAATATTAATATATATTATAATGAATGAATATAAGGTCACTGTGTGACTATTATGTGAGATTTTCTTTCATTAGATAATGGAAGATATGTAATGAATCATATCAAGGCTGTCAAATATTGGCGTTATTTAGTGGCTCGACATGTTCATGTGAAATTAACCCTCATTTGTAAAATCAAATGAAAGTAAAAATGATTTAACAAATTAGTTTAAACTGTCTGAAAACTAGTATTAATTTGAATTGGAAATATAATTATTAAAATTTTGTTTGTTTTTGCGTAAGGTTTGCTCGATCTGTTTTTAAGAATAATGTACTGGAACTATATATTAATGCATCATAGAAATGTAAAAACAGGATGGTGGATGTTTCTAATTTCAAAATTTCACCATTTTCATGTTTAAATGTTTAATTCTGATAAAGCTGGTGATGGGTATGTGTGTGTGTGTGTGGAAGGGGGTGGTGGTGGGAGCTGCACAGTATCTTGCACTTTCCGGTAGCGTCCATTAACAGGCTCATTCAAACAAAACCTACAGCATTTACAATTATGTCGATTTGGACGTTCTTTAAGAATTCCATTTTCTTTATTTGATAATGGAAATGTATTTTATTACTCTTTAGCGTAAGTAACTCTGAGTTTTATTGCAGCAGACATTCTTCTAACCTAAATATTCAAAGTCAAATCTTAAGTTCGTCTTTTGTACATGTTCAAAAGCTATATAGTTCAGATACCAGTCGGATTGAAAAATTCGTCATTTTGAAACGTTCACATGGAACAAATTTTCTTGCTGTGAAAGTCATATATCAAACTCGTTTTTATTACTTAATTGTCAATTTTGTCTTTTTTCATTGACTATATTCGCATTTATTCGATTGAAATATAATTTTAATATGAATTCATATCTTTAACTTAACACTTATTAGGTTGCCTCATTTTGAAAACTTCATCGGTTATAATTTTTAAAGATTTAAACGGATAGTGTCACTCGAATCTGAAAATTTGATACGTGAAACTAATACACGTGCCCTCGCATAATTTTAACAACGGAGGAAATTTCTCATGCTATGTTAGACAGTACAGAAACACCAAACATCAAGATCAAGATAAAAAGTGTTCTATATTTTTATTTAATTAAACCGATGCATCAAGAAAATTGTAACTGATATAAGAGTGCATATATTTATAGAGAATAAAGATATATCACAAGTTGTATTCAAATTAATAGCTGATATGAATAAAGCCATACACTAATACGTGAGATACGAATCGTCTGCAAAACATACGTTGAACAAAAATATTTTTTTAATTACATGTAATTTATTTATTTAGATTAATTTATTATCTAATCATAATGTTTTTACTTTGTTTTATATATTTTTCTTAACGGAAGCCAATATGTATTCATGACTGGACTAGATTATATAACGGTGATGAAGGTAGTGGTGATGTTCCGACAGCAACATATATATTTGGCTTGATATCAACATGCAGCTACAGCTTCGGTAAAAAAAATGCGAAAAGATCAATCACAAAGCAGATTAAGATACTGTGAGGGTTTCGGAAAGTAAAACACGATCAGGTCCTTTATCGGATGGGTCTGAGAGCTCTATTAAATGATGATGTTAACTTCTTGTGCACCATAATCAGAATCGGTAAATATATCCTTGTTAGAAGAGAAAGACCACGTCGTCACTCGATAAGACAAGATATTCCTAGTGGAATTATGGTCGACCTAAATATTTTCACAGAGTCTTCGAGTCGTATTTACTTTTTGAACTATTCTAACGCTTAAGTATGTTTACTGATCAAAGACAAAAGCACAAATATACCAGCTGCTATTCGCCGAGACATTCGGATCACTTAATATCATAGCGCGGAGCAACACACATAGATGAGTGTTTATTGTGGCAAGAAGAGTCAAGTAAACACGGATCTGCATGGAATGCAATATTTGACATTATTACATTTCAAAAAATATACGCTCCACACGAAGAAGTGTCTTCAACAGCTCATAAACAGGGACGTCCGTGGCCGAGTGGTTAATGTCCTTAACTTCAAGCCACTTGTCTCACATCGCTGTAGGTTTGTACTTCGGACTCTTTCATTTGAGGAAGCTGTCCACAATCTTATGAAATGTCGGTGGTTCTACTCAGGTGCCCTATTATTCCTGATATAGTAGAAATAGTGCACGGAGAGGCCTTCCTCGACCAGTTAATATAAAGTAGCCCTATGACCTCTTCTACGTTGGTGCGAAGTTAAATCTATCAACAACAACAAAAGCTACAAAAAGCTCATATTCATGTAGGAAACCCCCTTTAATGTACATTTTCCAATGTCTTTATCATGTAAAAAAGAAATGAAATGAATTTTGAGAGCGTCTCAAATTTGTTTCATGATTCAAAGTGTACGAATATATAGTATATATATGTGTTTAGCAAAATGGAAAAGAATAATAATGATATTTAATTAACAAACACAGGTAGAAGACGAGAGGAATCAACTTGTTGATTTGGAACCACAACGTGGGCAAAAACAAATTATATTCTGTCTTTTTATGATTCATTTTTATCTTTTCTTCAGTTTTGCATATCAGGATGCTTTATTTACAGATGAATATGCAAGAAAAAAAGAGACATTTTTTATTTATATCTTCTCCAAAGAAGTAACCAAAATATAATCAACAAGCCGATGTGTCACTATAATGACTTTTTCAACATTTCCGCATTATATATTACAATATGTCTAATAGTACCGTGGATAATACACGACTCATTACAAGGAATCTATTTTAGTGAATATTAGAAAAATATATCCATTTCTGCATAGTACGTGAAGAGACTATATTTCGGCAATAGTAACAACGTAATCGCCGACTTTTTGATGGCACGCGCTAATTTAAGCTGTAGTTTATCTTTTACCAAACGAAACGATTTTCAAGTGTAGCTTCGTATTTAATGTGTAAATGTGTAGAGAAGAACGAATTTCTGAGTCCAATTTCCGTAAACTAGCCGGGTAACTTCCTCAAAGAATAAAAAATAGAATTAAAATTATATGGTGGGACTAAAATATGATAAACAAGATCAACAAGGAATGGCGGCTTTAAATGAACGCAACTTAAACTTACTTTGGTGGAAGGCCAATGATGGAAACCAGCGGATCTAAACTACTTGGACACAAATAGAAATTTATTTATACAAACTTAGCATCTTTATGCTAATATACTCGCAATGTGGTGGCATTGTAATTCATTTGTTTGTCTTTTATATAAACGATTATTTGGTTAAAGTAAACGTTATAAAAAGCATATAATGTTACTGTAATTAATTGATAGGTGTAACGAGTTCATTGTCTATTACGCAACAAGGTACAAAATGTATTTGATGACTTATTGACAAATGACACCACGAGGTGGTAAAACTCCCACACGATATCGACAAAAACCTGATTGTGACTTAGTTTAAATCGAAGTAAATTAAACAACAGTTACAAATAATATTGTGCGTTTACTTTGAAAACAATCTGGTCGTCTATTTTTAGACTAAACGAAGAACTCATACCATACTCCGGGCAACAAACTATGTCACAAGGACGTGAATTGCAAGAACGGACCATACATATCAAACATATTAAGTGGGACATGGACGAATGGTTAATGCATCGGACAAGTAACCAAAGGATTGCTGGCCGCGTGGGTCAAACATCGTCAGGGACAAGTCGTTGTTTAATTGAGCAAGAAACATTACACTCATTGTTCGGCACTGAAAGGTTTAAGGACGGATTCGAAAGTCTGTATGTAACCTAATAGCTTCCAACAATACTGGTAATCGAACTAAAACCACGGCAGGTTATCAAGTGGCTTTTATGGTAACGCGTACAGACAATATGGCGGCCTAAACAGCTCGCTTCGAACGTGTTTTTCAGGTAATTCTTTATTATATTCCTTTAACTTAAATACGAGACCTGTAGAAGCCTACGCGGAATAAAGAACTGTTGTCGCCTATAATTTATTCCCCCCCCGCGCTTATTGATTTTACAATCACTCAAATATGCAACAGGAATTTTTAATGTTGAAGCGAGGTGTTCAGGCCACCATATTGTCTGTATGCGTTACCGTAAAAGTTACGTGATTCCCTACCGTGTGGTAGCTTTACGTATGGGAAATGCAGACCCAGAACAGTTGCAAAATTTATTAAGGGAAAATAGATATTTTTAAGGGTTGTCACATTCACTTAAACATGTGAAATTGATTTAAATGCATCTATAAATGAATTTTCAAAGACTGTATATGATATATCATTTAGGTTAAATGGTCGAACCTACACAAGTCTAAAAAGAAAGCACATAAAAAGAAGAAAGCTCCATGGTTTAATGAGCAGTGTAAAAGTGCTTATGCTATTTTTCAACGCAATAAGAGAATTTTTTATTTAAATAAAACTGAATTAAACAAAGTTTCTTAAAAGTAGGAGTGAATATTCAATTATTACACGGGCTGTTTCTTATTAAATTCAAGAGAGGTCAAAATTAAATGGTATGAGTAAGAAAAGTCAAAGGAAGTTTTGGAAGTATATAAACAAGTTTAAGAATAACAATAAATCTAAATCATCGGATTTGAGTACAAATGATTTCGTAGAACATTTTAAGAATATTTCAAATAAAATGCAATATGACTTTTCATTTGACGATGTACACGAAGTGAGGTATGAGGAGGTAAACATTGATGAGCTTGATCGTCCTTCTGATATTGAAGAGGTTTCAAAAAAAAACAAAAAACAATTGCATCTATGAATAGGACTATGACAGGAATGGAGTTGTTTTTTATCAGTTCTAATAGTTTTATCTCCCCATACCTTGTTTACATTTTAAATAAAATTCATGATTCTGGTTTACACCCAGAGGTTTGTAAGGGTATAATTGTACCAATTCACAAAAAAGGTAATGTAACAAATCTTTCTAATTACAGAGGTATTACACTTGTGAATGTTATAGGTAACATATTTTGTTTATTGCTTAGAAATAGATTGAATAAATGGTGTGAGCAAAATCATGTTTTTGATGAATCACAGTTTGGTTTTAGAGATAATCATTCTACTACTGACTGCATATTTATACATTCAAAAAGTGTTGACTACTAAATTGAAATTTTATTGTGCTTTCATTGATTATGAAAAAGCGTTCGACCCATTTGTTAGAGATGCCTTATGGGCAAAGCTTTTAAAACAATGAGTCAGCTGTAAAATGGTTAGTATTGTTAAGTCTTTATATACAAGTATTAAATCTTGTGTACGAGAGTCTTGAATTGTCTTGCACAAGAGTCTATGAATGTTCCAGATTTTTTGACGTCTCTATAGGTTTAAAACAAGGGGAACCACTATCGCCGTTATTTTTTATTCTTTTTGTGAATGACATTAATGAAAATATTGATTTTAACCTATTAACTGAAAATGACCTTAATCAGTTAAATATGTATATGCTTCTTTTTGCTGATATTGCTTTATTCACAACCAACCCTGAATCTTTGCAAGCTCAGTAAGCTATTTTTAATAACTATTCTATTCAATGGGCCTTAAAATAAAGGTTAATAAAACGAAAATATGTATTTTAAAGAAAAGAAAACAAGTAAATAATTGTGTTTGGAAAATAAATGCTGAACAAATTGATGTAGTAGATGATTTTACTTATATTGGTGAAAATTTTACTTATACAGGGAACATGAAAAAGTCAAGTTCTTAAAGCATACAATTCACTTTTTTCTCTTTTGGAAAAATTAAATATTGTAAATATACATGTTTGCTTATATGTTTATATCTTGTAAACTATGTATGTTATATGACTTGACCTTATATTTGTCAATTGTATTTGTCAATTGTCAATTTGTCAATTGTATTTGTTAAATTGGCCAAAGATATGTTAAATATGCCGATTTGCCATATAAAAACTGAAACTGATAATTATTGTAACGTCTTGGCTGGGGAGAGAAGTATTTCTATGTTACGGGTATAACATAAATTTTTTAGAACGACATGATATTAATGTGCTGTTATAACGTTTATTATAAACCAAAGAAAAGGCAACGTCTTAAAATTTGAAAGGGAGGCAACTCATTCAATACGTTTCTTTCGTTACATGGTACTTATTTTCTCCCTTCGTGGATTTGTGCTATTATTCATTACTGTTTCTGCTTGATTGAAGTCTAACATAGACATATCTACAGGCATTCTGATGGTTATTATGAACCATTTACTTCTTAATCATTCAAACTATATTAATAAAAAAAATAACATAACGCTGATACTGTATTGTTTTGTTTTATTTTTCATCCAAAAATATAAAATGTAAAATTCGCTGACAGTTTCCTTTCGCCATTACATAAATAATACGTTTAAGATAAAAACAAGTTGATTGAGAACATCAGATTTCACTGATATATGTTCATGACAATTCAATAATAACTTTGAGATAATATCAATTAAACAAAGTATAGGTTAGTGTTTGTTATTCAGCATAAATAGAATTAAATCTATCTGTCCAGTCGCAAGCCGTCGTCAGATTTATAGAATTCAATGCTGACGCTAATTATACTAACTTACTTAGGGTGATTGAAATTATATTTTGGTTGTTTACACAAAGCGAGTATACATAACACACTGATTAAACAAGCTTTAAATACCAGGTTGTTGCAGATAATATATCTAAATGTATCTTAGAATTTGAAAAAAAATGGTCTTAAACGATTTTATTGGGCAAAATGTAAGTTCAACTTCTAACATCTAATACTAGTAGTTGTACATGCTTCTACATTCTTTTTAACAAATTGCCGGCGTAGCAATACATGTTTTTATATTAAGAGTGAAAGGAGTCCAACATCGAAACGATAGAATCTCACCACAGACGTCATTTCATTGTTTAAGCAAGGCTTAAATTAAGATAATTGAGCCGCGTCACGACAAAACCAACATAATGGGTTTGCGACCAGCATCCGCGCAGTCTGATCAGGATCCATGCTGTTCGCTATCAGTTTCTCTACTACATATAGGGTTTGTAAGCAAACAGCATGGATCCTGATCAGACTGCGCGGATGCGCAGGCTGGTCTGGATTCATGCTGGTCGCAAACCCGTTATGTTGGTCTTGTCGTGACGAGGCTCATATAGACACACAACACACATTCAGTACGAAAGGGAGTAGACTCTCCATAACACACAACATTGTCGTAGCCATAACACACCTGTTCTTATCGTTCAAATTTCACTTTGAAGACAGTTATTTAAACGTTGGATTTATCATTGCTTTGTGTGGACATACCACGTGACATATGACTGCCATTTTGCGCGTTTTTGATTGATTGATGTAGCATATGACTGCCATTTTGCGCGTTTTTGATTGATTGATGTAGCAATGTGTACCATTCAAGACAGAAAACTGTTTCCTTCTTTGACTTTATAATAGACAGTTCGTCACATACTATAATTATGTCCTAACATTCAGTAAGGAAAGTCACTAATATCACTATTACGAAACACAATCACTGATGTTTAGTATGTCTTCAACATCCAGGATGAGTCATCTCACCTTCAGTACTAATGTTTTAGTCTCACTCTCGGCAAACGGTATAAAAGTAAAATGAGCCGCGCCATGACAAAACCAACATAACGGGTTTGCGACCAGCATGGATCCAGACCAGCCTGTGCATCCGCGCAGTCTGATCAGGATCCATGCTGTTCGCTTACCAACCCTATTACAAGTAGAGAAACTGATAGCGAACAGCATGGATCCTGATCAGACTGCGCGGATTCGCAGGCTGTTCTCGATCCATGTTGGCCGCAAACCCATTATGTTGGTTTTGTCGTGACACGGCTCAAATAATGTTTAGATAATGGAAGATCGTGTTAGATGATTAACAAGTCAAGATGTAGCACTGAAAATGCACACAGTAGTGTGTTTAAAAGGTAGTAAAATGTTAACAAAGTAATATCTTGACTTCCGTAAAAAATTACTACGTAACAATTCCACCAATTACCAAGAAAACAAAATCAGCGAAATATAGTTTATGTATACGGCCCTTTTATTTCGAAACTGAATCAAGATAACTAAAATGAATGTTTTTTAGGAAAAAAGTCTGAGGCATAATGTGCCTGTTATTTAGCCGTCGGTGGTTGGTTCATTCAATAAAGCTTTAGAGAATTAGTTTAAAGACGATATAAGTGATGCCAGGAAAAGTGTAATAAATGTCATGGTCAAAGCCGCTGTTCCACTGCAAGACGTCTGGACGTTGACTGTGTATGTAGCTGTTCCAGTTAGTCCTGGACTGCCATCATCAGTAGCATGTACAACAAGTGTATAGGTGGCTGTAATAGCTCT
Source organism: Ruditapes philippinarum (assembly GCF_026571515.1). NCBI lineage: Eukaryota > Metazoa > Mollusca > Bivalvia > Venerida > Veneridae > Ruditapes > Ruditapes philippinarum. The sequence continues at coordinate 58,764 of NW_026865612.1, forward strand.
GTCAAGGGTTTTTGCAGTATTGACCTTAAGCTCTGCTGTCGCAATTTTGAAGTCGGTGTTTACGTTTCCAGCTATAAAGAAAATTTCAGTAAAATAATTAAAATCTATCAGCTTGCTGTTTTATTACTTACAGCTGATCATTATTCAATTTTCAAATCTCATTGCTTCTAAACATTTAGAATTATAAATTTCAGATATTTTCAAGTTCTCAAAATGGAACGTCTAAAAATAAATGAAAACGAAGCAATTATACTGTACATAAACACTGCGAAATTATTTTAATGGTAATCTGTAAAAAGTTATACTATATATCAACTCATAAACCTGCCATTATTATCAAAAGAGGTTTTAGCAGCTTTAGGAAATTTAAAAATTCACACATCAAAGATGTTAATAGGTTTTAAATATCCAGCTAGCGTACATGAGGTCCGACATTCTACTTATGTGCCTGCTCGTGACTAAAACAAAGCATGAAGCGAAATATAATTTAATTTTTACCAGTAAGGCTAGCAGATTGCCATGAGACATTGTCCATATGGCGTAAAACCATAAAAAAAGTAAAGCAGTTAAATTACTTACAAGCGAACACGTAGGTAATGACATCATTTGCGTCTTCATCAGAGGCAGAGAAAGTTGTGACACTTGTATCTAAAATGTAGTAAAATAAAACAAAGATGCAGCTACAAATTCAACAATTACACAAAGGGTATGTTTGTTATGATGCGGCTTGTGTACATAATTGCTTGACAAGAAAAAGACAAAAAATGAACACGGTACGTTTTACATAATGGGTAATTTTCTAATGGATTTTTGACAACTGAAAATGTTAGAATATAAGAATCTTACAGTGGCTGCCGGTACAGATCGGAATATCTAGCTCGATGGTAACTGTTTACGGCGGTAACGAGGCTCTGCCGAGTTTCCGCTTAACATTTACCCGAGAGCTAGATATTCCTGTCTGCACCGATAGCTGGTGTTTTTTTTCTTTTTCTTGCATATCAATTATTTTCAGAACAGAAATAACGAAAACTACGGAATGCCGTTAGGGCCATCGCCTATGAATGTGTTGATCTAAAACGCGATAGTCGATATTACGATGGTGAAAACGCGAAATCACGAAACTACGATGGTGAAAACGCTAAAGCACGATGATGAAAACGCGAGAGTACGATGATGAAAACGCGACAGTACGATACTACGATGATGAAAACGTGATAAACTATCGTGTTTTCACCATCGTACTGTCGCGTTTTCACCATCGTAGTTTCGTAATTTCGCGTTTTCACCATCGAACTGTCGAGTATCGCGTTTCAGATCAAACCATTCATAGGCGATGGCCCTAACGGCATTCCGGAATGCCGTTAGGGCCATCGCCTATGAATGTGTTAATCTGAAACGCGATAGTCGATAGTACGATGGTGAAAACGCGATAGTACGATGATGAAAATGCGATAGTACGATGATGAAAACGTGATAGTACGATGGTGAAAACGCGATAGTACGATGATGAAAACACGACAGTACGATGATGAAAACGCGAAATCACGAAACTACGATGGTGAAAACGCGATAGTGCGATGATGAAAACGCGATAGTACGATGATGAAAACGCGATAGTACGATGATGAAAACACGACAGTACGTTGGTGAAAACGCGATAGTACGATTATGAAAACACGACAGTACGATGATGAAAACGCGACAGTGAAAACGCGATAGTACGATGGTGAAAACGCGATAGTACGATGATGAAAACACGACAGTACGATGATGAAAACGCGAAATCACGAAACTACGATGGTGAAAACGCGACAGTACGATGGTGAAAACACGATAGTTCGTCGCGTTTTCATCATCGTAGTATCGTACTGTCGCGTTTTCATCATCGTACTTTCGCGTTTTCATCATCGTGCTTCCGCGTTTTCACCATCGTAGTTTCGTGATTTCGCGTTTTCACCATCGTACTATCGACTATCGCGTTTCAGATCAACACATTCATAGGCAATGGCCCTAACGGCATTCCGTAGAAAACTGATATTCTCATTACGCACTTATACATAGTAGCATATGAACTTACAACTTCATTATACGGTTATTATAACGGTTAAGTGACGTCATCCTAAGAACGCAATTCATTCATAAAAAGCGCACGGCAATGACATCATTTAAAGCACGCGACTGGTCAAACATGGGGTGTAAGATAATGTTTTCTAGCACCGGTGTAAACGGTAGATAATTCTGTCTGATATGCAAGCAAATCAATTTTCATAAATGAACAGATTCTAATAATATTTTAATATATAAGTATAAAGTATAAATATAAGTTAAAATATTAATCCATAAAATGGTCATCATATATATGATATAATTAATGAACCACAACTTTAAGAGTAATGTAGTAAATTCTATCATTATTCTAATGAAATATTACATTTTAAAAATGAAATATCAAGGAAGAAAGCCCACTTTTGATATTTTTAAAAACTTTTTGCTGTTAAGGATACAGATTGAAGAAGCAATTGCACTGTCAAATGAGAAAATTGAATCGTACAAACAAAAATGGAGTAAATTATCTAACACTTTAACAAACAATACTGATGACTAAAACAATAATATTATGTACATTAAACCATAAAACGTAAAAAATTAAATAAAACTGATTCACTTGTCTTTTTTTCCCTGTCTTGTGTGTGTGTGTGAGTGTGTGTACGTGCATGCGTGCGTGCGTGCGTGTGTGTGTGTGTGTGTGTGTGTGTGTGCGTGTGCGTGTGTGTGTGTGTGTGTGTGTTTGTTTAGTGTAAGAATGATAGTTTTTTAAGCAGATTTATTCTTTTTCTTTCTTTATTTTTTGAAAGTTTTGTTTTCACTTTTTTTTCTGTGTGGAGTTTCTATGTTAATGTGAATGGTTGTGTTTATATGTTGTTGAAATATAAAATAAATAAAAAAAACCCAAAAAACTTTAAGTGTCACAAATAACTACAAAACTCAAATCCAAAGCAGTTTATTCGCTTCCCTCTATGTTTGATACTATCCTAGATCCCATTTGTTACGGATAACAGGTCGCGATATTGCCCTGTACAGAAAAAATCAAAGGGCTGCAAGCTCTGTGGTATTTTCTGATCCCTGGAATCTAAATCGTACTGTATATCTGTATGTGTTTTCCTGTATAAGTTTATTTTTATGTACTATAAGTCATCTTGCAGGGCACCAGAGTTTGATACATACGGAATTTTGCATAACTAGAGTTGCATCAAAAAATAATTTATGTTCATTTTTTATGATAGCCACACTTTATCCTTGCATATCGTGGCTATTTCCTTAACAAAGACACTAAAAAAAAGAATTAAAAAAATGTTGACTCGACTGGGATTCGAACTCCGGACCTCTCACACACCAAACGAGCGCGTTACCCCTGCACCACGGAGAAGTTTTATAATCAACAGCTGAATAAAATCAAGTCATTCTAAATTTAGAATTTCCATTGCATTTCGGGTTAGGGTAATTTCGAGGTATTTTGTTCAGGGTAAACCTGTTGTTTAAAATTGAAGTAAATAATTTAGCAAAAATCTTCTCGCCCAAACAGTCCAACATGTAGAAACTATATATTCAACTACTCGGCAGTCAGATTTATTTGTGTAGTATTCGGTAATCGACATCGCTAAAATAGCATTTTCATTGATTAAAATCATATTCATCCGCGTAATTTGTGAGTGTGCATTTATTGACAACCCTATAAGCCAACGCTACTTTAAAAGTTTGAAGGTGTAGTAATTTGTTTGACACTTGTAATAAAAAATTGTTCTTTCTTTTAAATTGCTGGTTTTTAAGCAGTTTTGAGTGGGAACTAATTTGCGTTATTAGGACTGTTAGGAAATTTTGTGATAGACCGTGGATGTTAGCTATGTATTATCTGATCTGCGATCAGAAAATACAAAAATTGGATGGTTTCATCCCGGAATTAGACCAAACACGTTGCAACTTTTAAATTTGAAGTAGCCAATAAAGGGTACTTATTGCATCTGTGCTGTGTCATATGATGACTTATAAACGTTTTATGTGTATTTTATATTATTTGTTAGCTGTTCTTCCCGCACTCAGAAGCTATATTAAAGTGGTTGATTGAAACTAATTCAAATTCAAATTTCTGAAGAAAAAAAAGCTGGCTTACATACAATGTATTATGATTCGGCCCTCATTTGTCTGACATAGTTTTGATGCTTAAAGTTGAAGACAGTGTATAAATCATAAAGAACAGGGTCATCCAGAATGAAGCCTCAAAAGTGACAACAAAAACTAAGAAAATATTACTGGGCTGAGACTAGATGATAGAACTTCGTAGTATAATAAGAGAACGTATATCATATGGCAGAAAAGCGAACTGTTTGTTTTCATAGCAATTGTTAAAATAGGAACAGTTTGAAGTATCGTTCCACTATATTCCATTATATTATAATGTTGTTTTTATTTTCAGGAGGGATTTTGAAATATTACTAAGACGGTAGTTTTTTCTATTATCTTCTGGAGGCCTGCTGCTTCAACCAAAAGAGTGCGACCTCAATATTTTTTACAGATTGACATACGAAAAAATGCTGAGTAAATCAGATATACCAGCGTTATACTTGTACTGTTTTTCTTGTTATTTTCAAAAAAATAAAAAACTGAAGGTATTTTAGCTAAATATAAATTTCCTATCTTGATGGACTTACCTGCAGCTGAACCATCTGTTGCGCAAACGTTATAAGATATTTGGCTAAACGCTGGTGCTTCATTAACATCAGTTATTGTGATTACCACCGTTGCAGTGCCGACAGCACTAGCATCGTCTGTCGCTCTGAAGAAAAAAAATCAAATTATTAAGCAAACAAACACAATTGTATCACGATGTCTTAAGACTTGCTCGAGCACTGGTACAAAAACATCATTTTTCTTAAAATAAATCACTAAAAACAAAGTCACTCAGTGTGCGAACTAGATGATAACTGTGAAAAAGATTTAGTACTGTAATAGTGTAATCAAAGTGTAAAAAGAGCCTAATGATTAGTAATAGACCATATTACGGGACATCCTCCAGCCGCATAGGACCATCAATAAAGTGCCGAACCGAAATAAGGCAATATAACGGGAGATGGCTTAACGTGTCGAACATGGAGAGGGTTATTATATAAAGTCATGCAACATGAGTTATATTGCAATAAATTAATAGATTAGGACAATCTTTATAATAAAAAGGGTGCTATTTAGGGAGAGGAGGACTGAAGGTTTTGATTGAATGTTCAAAGAGAGCAGGCAAAAATGGGGGGGGGGGGAAATGACCATATTTAAAAGTTCCATTAATAAATTGAACCCGGTTAAGAGGACAATTAAATCATCATGTTGATAACTTAATAAATGTAATAATACTTGAAGTTCAAATATACGTTTGCAAATAATACTTAGTGTCTTATTCTAGAGAACAACTACGTTTCAAATAAGATGAAAACCGAATGTAATGAGTCTATGCTTCACAAAAAATATGATATGAATTACAAGTATTATCAAGGAGACAAACGTAGAGCGTTGCGGTACGTTTTAAGCGAAGTGAAATTGTGCGAAAGTGACAAATAATGTGGGTAAGAACCAGTTTGCTTCAAATATTTGTTGCACGCTGTATTTTTGTTCGAATAACATATTGCATGCAGAGCGAAAATATATTTGTATATGATGGTCAAAATAGAAGAATCTATTTCATTGTAAGGAGAAGGTTATTGAGGTATTTGCTACTTCAAATGCCACCGGCAATCTGAATAGTTATTTAACGAATAATAATAATATATGTCATATTTTGCGGTTCGGATCGGAATATCCGTCCCGAGGTGGCCCGCCCATTGGGCGGTAACGAGGCTTGCCGAGTTACTGCCCATGGGGGGGGGGGGTGACCGAGGGACGGATATTCCGATCCGAACCGCAAACATATGTCAGATGTTTTTTCTTGCATATTCTACCATATTCCATTATATTTTAAATTCTTTAGCTTTATTTTCAATACAAATTTATATCATATAACAACCGTAACTACTTTCTTACAACAGCGTATGAATTACAACTTCATTCATAACGGTAAAATGACGTCATCCTAACAGTGCCATTGTACAGCATGCGACTCATCTTGAACCCCCCATGCCAGATGAAATTTCCGGCATGGGTAAAACTCACGGAAACACCAGTCTGATATGCAAGAAAATAACAGACGTTATGGAACAGATATTTGATTACTTATAGCAACAACATGTTTACAATAAAAAACAAAACAAAATAAACGAAAACTTTTATCGATATATTTTGCATATATCTACAATTGTTCCATATTTCTTACTGCACGCATGATAATTGGTCCGATAAACTAACTGTACGCAAAAAATTTGATTCCTTACGATGCGTTTTCATGATCGACTGATATTTGATTTCTACGTATTGGCAATAAGTTACTGCTATGGTGAAAATCAGTTTCATTTAGTGAACAGTTAAGTATATCATACTTGAAATATGTGTACTGGTTTCCTAGAAATATATGTGAAAGAGCGTAAAGAAATGTACCTAAAATAAAATGAAAATTGCACATGTGTCCTAGTGTGCCCTATTTGTAGCACGATTTGAGCGAAAAGCATTTAATTGCTTTTCAATATTTTGGTCATTTTTCAATATTAGAAAAATATTCTGGTGAAATGGACTGAGCATATAATCTGAAATTTTGCACGCAAGCTATTGGTTTAGACCTAAATCAAATGGAACTTTAATATTAACAGGTATATCTTTTATTTTTTGCATTTTATAAAAGGACAATTTTATGTTTCATATGATCGTTTATTTTTGTTACATGTGGTAAAAATGTTGGAAAAAAATTCTTATAATACGTTTATTTTTTAGTAGGTTTTTCCCCCCTAACACACACATGACAAGATAATAATACAGTTTCGTAACAAAACAGATTTGAGAATCAATCAATATTATCAAATCTGAGTGGAGGGTAAAACTAATTATTGTGTTACAATCTGTTATCAAAGTGTACCTGCATTAAAGTTGTTTACAATAAAAATTGTGATTAAACAAACAAACTGAACGAGTCATTCTTTTATTATGCTTCTATACTTATAAAAAACCTAAAGTTACTTACTCCACCTCAATAGTATAACTGATTGTAGTTTCATAATCTAGGGCTGTGGATAACTTCAACACTCCAGTAACTGTAACCAGAGAAAAAGGCGTGCCCGGTGTTAACAATGTGTAACTAGTAACTGCACCATGACTTGTAGCCGTAAATGTTGATATTGTTGTGTCGAGAGCTGTATTCTCAGCTATGGAGATTCCGCCCGCAGTACCAGAAGTAGTAGCTATGACAGATGGAGAAGTCCAGCCAGTGATTACTGCATCTGTTATAAATGTTAACATTGTTATGTATGCAACATGTTACATGTATATAATTTACATCTGACCAGTTGGTATTTCCAATATTATCATCGTCTATTTTTAAAACATAAACTACATGTATGTACTAGAACGTTCTTAACTGTTGAAGAAAACTTATGCATAATATTTAGATAGAAATGTCTGGAATGATCTTTATTGGTGAAGTTGCTAGATTATGATTACTGTAGTAAATGGAAGACTATTCTAGAAACTTCTTAGTTAACATATATAAGGAGACATTTTTCATTACTCTTATCTTTAAGTCATCAGTTACCTTTTAAGTCATCAGTGATCTATTAAGTCATCAGCTACCTTTTAAGAAATCAATATATTTTGGAGTATTATTTCAACTTGGATATTAAGTGAATTATTGGAGCTTGGATTTTTAAAATAAATTATTCTTGTGGATTTTATTGTGGGAATTTATTCTTAAGTGTTCTTGGATTTTACTTGGATTTAAATGTGCTATTCAAAAAAGGATCATTCCAGGATCAGACTAGACATTTGTAATTTTCATTTTTATTTGGACTTCAGGTATTTGTAATCATAATTTGTTATTTTATTTTGCTTTAATAATTTTTCTGTAATAAATTTGTTATTGTTACAAGTTTGTTGCTGGCTTTTCTTTCTCGTTACGCCTGGCTCGTAACAGAAATTGGGGGCTCGTCCGGGATTTGAATATTTCTTTTTGGCTACAATATTGGAAATTATTACTGTTTATTTTACATTTTATTATTACCGTATTTACTCATCTGAGTTGATATCATAGTTGTTCTATTAAGTGTACCTTTCATTTTGAAATTTTTGAAACACATCACTTTCTGAGTTTAAAACCAGCAACAAAGCAGTCATGTCTTTTAATTTAGAAAAGTTTGTAGCTGAACCTTCCCAGGAGGTATTAGATTTGGCTAAGAAAACTGATTTGCTCGATCTTGCAAAAAAGTATAATTTATCAGAAATTAAATCTTCAATGCGTAAACAAGAAATTAAAAATCTTCTGATTCATTATTTTGTGGATGAAGATATTTTTGGACAAGATGCACTTTCTCTGATTGTTGAAAACAAACCCAGAAATTAAGATAAAAGAGCTTGAACTTCAATTTAAATTTGAACTAGAAAAAATGAAATTAGAAAAAGAAAGGGAAGAAAGGCAGTTACAGTTAGAAAAAAGAAAGGGAAGAAAGGCAGTTACAGTTAGAAAAAGAAAGGGAAGAAAGACTGTTAGAAAAAGAAAGGGAAGAAAAAGAAAGGGAAAGGCAGTTTGAAAAAGAAAGAGAAGAGAGAGAATTTCAGTTAAAAATTAGAGAATTAGAAATCAAAAGAGAGAGCAAATCAGTTTTGAACATAGAATAAATTCAAAATTTGATGTCACTAAAAATATTAGGCTTGTTCCACCTTTCCAAGAAAAAGAAGTTGATAAGTATTTTCTTCATTTTGAAAAGGTTGCTGAAAATTTAAAATGGCCAAGAGAGCACTGGACATTACTTTTACAGAGCGTCTTAACTGGTTAAGCTCGTGAATTCTATACACAACTTACTGTTGAACAAAGCTCTAATTATGATAATGTAAAAGAATTAATTCTGAAAGGTTATGAGTTAGTACCAGAGGCCTACAGGCAAAAATTCAGAAATTCTAAGAAAGAAATTGGTCAAACCCATGTCGAATTTGCAAGGGAAAAAGAACAACTTTTTGATCGGTGGTGTCTATCTAAAAAAATAAATAAAAATCATGAAAAGCTCAGACAGCTCATGTTAGTTGAAGAGTTTAAAAGTTGTATTCACTCTGATGTTAAATCTTTCTTAGATGAAAAACAGGTAGAAACTTTAGAAGAAGCTGCCCGTCTAGCTGATGATTATTCTTTAACCCACAAAGTCTCATTTTTAAATAAAGGGAAGTCCACACCCTCATATTTTAATTCCAAGTTCAGTTCTGGTAATTTATCTGGCTTATCTAGTCAGTCAAATACTCCCAAACCAAAGTCATCTGATGAACATAAAGGTCATAGTCCCTTATCTTCGTCCTACATGCAATTATTGCAAGAAAATTGGACATCTTATTTCTGATTGCTTTACCTTAAAAAGGAGGCAACAACAACGTGATGAGGCCAAACCCACAGGTCTTACCACTTCAAGGTCTGAACCTCAGTCTTGTATTGATAACAATGCAATTTTGAAGGTCAAAGAACCCAAGTCTGATTCTATAATGGAGATTTATGAACCATTCCTTTCGGACGGTTCCGTGTCACTTATCGGTGATACTTGCCCACCTACCCCTATTAAAATTTTAAGAGACACAGGAGCTTCTCAATCTCTTATTTTAGCAGATACACTGCCTTTTTTCTGAGAAGACTTCTTCTGGATCTAGTGTTCTTATTCAGGGTGTAGAGTGTGGTTTTTCTAATGTCCCTCTCCATAATATTTATTTGTCCTCAGATTTGGTAACTGGGCCGGTGGCTGTAGGTATAAGATCTTTCTTACCCTTTAAAGGTGTTCATTTATTGCTAGGTAATGACTTAGCTGGAGATAAGGTAGTGGTTAATCCACTTGTAACTGACACTCCTTGTGTGGATCAGATACCTGACCCCATTGAGCAGGAAATTCCTGACCTTTACCCTTCATGTGCAGTTACTCGAGCTATGGCTAAGAAGGCCATTCAAGAAGATAATTATTGTTCAGATATTGACTTAGCTGATACTTTTATAGGTCAGTCTTTTGATAATGAAATGAATTTTTCTCTCACTCCTACTCTGCCTGAAACTCAGACAGATTTTTCAATATCTGACTTTTCTACACCAAGATCTAAAGATCAAGGTCATGACACGCTGTCAAGGTCACAGCTTATCCAGGAACAACAAAATGATCCTGAGATTTCAGTCCTTTTTCAAAAGGCCTTTAGTGAAGATGAAGCTTTACAAGTCCCTGTTTGTTATTATGAAACAATGGGATTTTAATGAGAAAATGGCGACCGCCCAATGTCCCTGCTGAAGAGGAGTGGACAGTTAATCACCAAATTGTGGTCCCTAAATCATATCGCCAGGAAATATTAAGCTTGGCTCATGAAAAACCCATGGCAGGTCATTTAGGTGTTAATAAAACCTACCATAAAATTCTCAATCATTTTTATTGGCCTGGCCTTAAAGCAGATGTATCTAGGTACTGTAAATCTTGTCATACTTGTCAGATGGTTGGAAAACCTAACCAGACAATACCTAAAGCTCATTTACAGCCTATTCCTGCATTTGATGAACCTTTTAGTAGAGTTATTATTGACTGTGTAGGTCCATTACCAAAAACTAAATCAGGTTCTCAGTACTTATTAACTATTATGTGTGCTTCTACGCGCTTCCCTGAAGCTATTCCTTTAAGGAATATTAAAGCCAAAACTATTGTTAAGGCTCTTGTAAAATTTTTCACTTTTGTTGGTTTACCTAAATCAGTACAGTCTGATCAAGGGTCAAATTTTATGTCTGGTATTTTCCAGCAGGTCATGCATGAGTTAGGAATTACTCAATATAGGTCTTCAGCCTATCACCCTGAAAGTCAAGGTGCTTTAGAAAGATTTCACCAGACTCTGAAAAATATGATTAGGTCATATTGTTTTGACACTGAAAAAGACTGGGATGAAGGCATCCATTTATTGTTATTTGCTGTAAGAGAATCTGTTCAAGAATCTCTTGGCTTCAGCCCTTTTGAATTAGTATTTGGTCACACTGTCCGAGGACCCTTAAAACTTCTAAAAGAGAAATTCCTGTCTGAAGATGACATATCTTTGAATTTGCTTCAGTATGTATCAGATTTTCGAAATAGGTTGACTAATGCATGTGAGTTAGCTAGGGTTAATTTAAAATTAACACAAAGTAAAATGAAATCAAGGTATGATGAGAATGCTCAGGAAAGAAGTTTTAACCCTGGTGATAGAGTACTTGCTCTTTTACCTATACCTGGAAAACCATTACAGGCAAGATACTTTGGTCCTTATACTATTGAAAAGAAAGTCAGTGACCTTAATTATATTATTAATACTCCTGGGAGGCGAAAGCAAAAGCAAATGTGTCATATCAATATGTTAAAAGAATATTTTGACAGAGATAGCAAAATTAGTAAACCTATATCTTTTGTAAACTCTGTTCCACAAAATCAATGTTCAATTGAATGTAATAGGTGTGAAAATTTTGAAAAGTCTGATCCTGGTTCAGCGAAGCTTGAAAAATCTGATATTCTGAAAAATCTGGATGAAAAACTTGTTCACTTAGAACCGTCGAAACGAGATGAACTGAAACAGCTTATTTATGAATATGAACACTTATTTCCTGATATTCCCACACAGACTGATAAAATACATCATGATGTCATTCTTGAAAACTCTGAACCAATAAAACAACATCCATATAGAACGAATCCTGTAAAACAAAAGTACCTAAGACAAGAAGTTCAGTATTTATTGGATAATGACTTTATTGAACCAAGTCAAAGCAGTTTCAGCTCTCCATGTATTCTTGTACCAAAATCAAATGGATGTGTACAGATTATCGTAAAGTGAACTCTGTAACAAAAACTGATTCATTTCCGATACCAAGAATTGATGATTGTATTGACAAAATTGGAAAAGCAAAGTATGTAACAAAGTTTGATCTTCTAAAAGGATTCTGGCAAGTTCCACTTACTGATAGAGCTAAAGAAATATCAGCCTTTGTAACACCAGACGGCCTATATCAATATAAAGTCATGCCCTTTGGTATGAAAAACTCACCAGCAACTTTTCAGAGACTTATAAACATGGTAATATCTGGGCTACACGGATGTGACGCATATATTGATGACGCAATCATCTACTCTGATGAATGGGAGGAACATCTCACAACTATAAGAGCATTCTTCGACCGACTTAGTGATGCTAAATTGACTGTTCATCTTGCACAAAGTGAATTTTTGTCATGCAATTTTAACATTTTTAGGACATGTAGTGGGACAGGGTAAAGTAAAACCAATAGAAGCTAAGGTCAAAGCTATCTCTGAATTTCCTGTGCCAACTTGTAAAAGACAACTGATGCGATTTCTTGGTATGGCAGGGTATTATCGTAAATTTTGTAATAATTTTTCGGTTATTGCAGAACCATTGACAAATTTGTTAAAGAAAAGAAACAAATTCATTTGGAATGACATTTGTCAAATGGCATTTGACAGCCTGAAAGCCATACTTAAGAGTGCACCAGTTCTCTTGGCACCAGATTTTAATAAAAACTTTAAGTTAGCTGTAGATGCTAGTGACATAGGTGCTGGAAGTGTATTGATCCAAGAAGACAATAATGGTGTTGACCATCCCGTTTGTTACTTTTCTAAAAAAGTTTAATGAACATCAGAAAAAGTACTCTACTATAGAGAAAGAGTGCCTTGCTCTTATTCTTGCTATTCAGCATTTTGAAGTTTATCTAACTTCTTCAAAGTTGCCTGTTGTTGTCTTTAGTGATCACAATCCCCTCACTTTCTTGCATAAACTTAAAAACAAAAATCAAAGGTTGTTGAGGTGGAGCTTATTTTTGCAAGAATATAGTCTTGACATTAGACACATTAAAGGGAAAGATAATTTGATCCCTGATGCACTTTCACGTGTCTAAAACTGTTATTTGCAGTATTTTAAATTAAACATGTATATGATATGATTGATTATTTTTTTTTGTTGTTGTTTGCTATTATTTGTAATAGCATTTATATAATATGATTGGTTATGTTTTTGTTGTTGTTTGCTATTGTTTGTAATACACATATATATGAATGTATAAAATTGTTTAACATTTCTCCTATGTTATTTGTAAGTTACATTGTTTGAATTTATGTAAAAGAAATATTCATTTCATTAATATTTTTTTTCTTGAAGAGGGGAAGTGTTATGTATGCAACATGTTACATGTATATAATTTATATCTGACCAGTTGGTATTTCATATATTATCATTGTTCTATTTTTAAAACATAAACTACATGTATGTACTAGAACGTTCTTAACTGTTGAAGAAAACTTATGCATAATATTTAGATAGAAATTTCTGGAATGATCTTTATTGGTGAAGTTGCTAGATTATGATTACTGTAGTAAATGGAAGACTATTCTAGAAACTTCTTAGTTAACATATATAAGGAGACATTTTTCATTACTCTTATCTTTAAGTCATCAGTTACCTTTTAAGTCATCAGTGATCTATTAAGTCATCAGTTACCTTTTAAGAAATCAATATATTTTGGAGTATTATTCAACTTGGATATTAAGTGAATTATTGGAGCTTGGATTTTAAAATAAATTATTCTTGTGGATTTTATTGTGGGAATTTATTCTTAAGTGTTCTTGGATTTTACTTGGATTTAAATGTGCTATTCAAAAAAGGATCATTCCAGGATCAGACTAGACATTTGTAATTTTCATTTTTATTTGGACTTCAGGTATTTGTAATCATAATTTGTTATTTTATTTTGCTTTAATAATTTTTCTGTAATAAATTTGTTATTGTTACAAGTTTGTTGCTGGCTTTTCTTTCTCGTTACGCCTGGCTCGTAACAACATTAAATTAATTTAGCATTATAATTATATGAATTAACTAGAAATGTATCCAGGACACGGGTTCCCCCACACTTCACCGATTTGTCAATCTTATGTCTCTAGGTCAATTTTTTTGGCTACATGTGCCCAAGTTGAAAACAAAAAATCTTTTATAAAGTAAAGGGAAAATACTACAAATACTGAATAAATCCACAAGAAAACCCCAAGGTGCATAAGTACACATGCTGACCAACATTATTGTAAACTTTCAGGGCTACAGGTCATAAACCAGTGTTTTTTCTCTACTTTGGGAGTGGTGTCGTTACCAGAATTAATGGGAAAAATGCGTTATTTTGACTTAAAAAACATATTTGCCTATTTTGTGATCTATTTTCTGCAAGCGTCTAGAGGTACTGCTCCAATCATGTAATGAGTTAAATCCCTTCAAATTTTATGTCGCTCGCGCTATGATGAAGACAGTCATATTGACGTCACATGTTAATGTATAATTGTATCAGTTACTCTTCGTTATTAATGATGCCATGAAATGCTTATTCATGAAAGTTATTTAGAAAGCATCACAATGGTTTAATATTAGACAATTGTTACGAGCCAGGCGTAACGAGAAAGAAAAGCCAGCAACAAACTTGTAACAATAACAAATTTATTACAGAAAAATTATTAAAGAAAAATTAAATAACAATTTATGTTTACAAATACCTGAAGTCCAAATAAAAAATGAAATCTCAAATGTCTAGTCTGATCCTGGAATGATTCCTCTTTGAATTGCACAGTTAAATCCAAGTAAAATCCAAGAACACTTTAGAATAAATTCCCACAATAAAATCCACAAGAATAATTTTAACTATTTTAAAATAATCCAAGCTCCAATAAATCACTTAATATCCAAGTTGAGTAATACTCCAAATATATTGATGACTTAAAAGGTAACTGATGACTTAAAAGATAAAACGAATGAAAAATGTCTCCTATATATATTAAGCTAAGAAGTTTCCAGAATAGTCTTCCATTTTCTACAGTAATCATAATCTAGCAACTTCAACAATAAAGAACATTCCGGAAATTTCTATCTAAATATAAATGTCATGAGTTTTCTACAACAGTTAAGAAAGTTCTAGTACATACATGTAGTTTATGTTCTAAAAATAGAACAGTGATAATACTATATACATGTAATATGTTACATACATAACACAATAGAAATAAAAGTTATTTAATTACAAATTGTTGCACTATTTTATTTGCCCACTTATGTTTAACCTTATTACTCACTGACCTCATTATCTGTTAAAGGGGAACTAAGTCTACCCGGCAGAGCCTCGTATTTTATCACTTTTATTAAACTCGTCCGCAGCTCAAGTTCGTTATAGTCATATGATGATTTGAACAGTTATTAAAATAATATTTAATTTTATCATATTTAAATGCGAAATACAATTTTTCTTTCCTTCATTTTGAATAAAATACCGTTTTCACAACATCCCAGCGGACAAATCTCTATCGACTTACACTTGCGGTGAGTTCGAGATCACATATCTGCTTATAAATTGAAATTACTGTAATGACAACTTTATGCCTTTAGGAAAAATTAAGTCCCTAACATTTGGTTCCAAGATTTTCAAATTCGGTGAAAAAATGTTGGAGGTATGGAGTTCACATTAAGATAAGTGCTGAAAAATGAGCGGCGATTTGTATACTTTAACTAAATATATAGAAAGCATATATTCACATATATTCCAAATGTAAAATACCTCAATTTACATTGCTTTGGAGAGGTAGGCGGGTTGTAGAGTGGGTAAGGGGGGGTATGTAGTAGCCAATCAACGCTCCAAACACGTGTGGAATGAAAAGGTGGTAAGCGGCAAACAGATTGACACGTGAACGGTTATTTTTTCAGCTACATTTAGTTTACAAAATCATTCAAACGGGACGTTTTAGTAACATGACATAGTTAACCACGTAAAATTATGATAATCGTAATTAAAGCGACCTTTACATGTACATGTACCAATCTCATCAAGTAGTTGTAGTATCTTTACTCTCATCTCATCATTGCATATACATGATAAAAACATACATATATATTTTAAACAAAATAATAAATGCAATGCCATTCCGTATGGAATTATAAAAGATGGTCGTCAGAAATTACATTACAATCGAATAGTTTATCTTAACTAAGCATGGAGTTAAAATACTGTACAAGAAAGACATAAAACAATTATTTCTTGTAAGACGTATATCAAAATAAAATAAAAAAGCACGACTATCAACATCGGAACACATGCACTAAAGAAGTTTCTGACATATAGTAAAAAACAATAAGATAATTAAAGGATGTGGTTAACATTCCACATCTATTGCAATATTTTATTTACAAAGTTTACTAAAATACTTTTTCAGGTTTTGGCGCCATATCTAACTACTTTTGGATCTTTATAGGAAAACAAGAACTAGTAAGTACATTTATCAGAATCTTGCATTTCAGAGAACAAACTATCTAGAGCTCTTTTGCTCTAGAGTACAAATCTACTCTAAAATCATCATAAACCTTACAATTGAACAAAACATGTAATTAATTTTCAACTGAATTATCGTGACAGAAGGACAAATTCTATCTTCTATGCTTAGGCCCTCATAACGACCGGTCTCCATACGAATCGGCGCAACTCCTAATCTAAATTTACAAAATGCTGACCGTTAAGCAGGCAGCAATATCATTTTACAGTATTGTTCGCTTTTATACGCAGACTTAAAAGTTTTATATAAACGTAACTTATTACGACTGCGCCTAGACGGCCTAGTATCAATGCTAGTTTGCCTTTCATAAATAAACGTTTTAATGGCACAGACTCAGTAACTTGTACAAACGTTCTAGCACGGGGACTGTGTGAAGATAAAGATACATTCAAATTATACTTAATTAAAAATGAATTTATATGGAAAAACCAGTTCTTACGTGTACTATTAGCTTTATAATATGTCCAGAGTACAATAATTTTGTAAATCTAGACTCTTCCATATTTGCTAACTTTGACCAATACAAAGCAGTAAATTTCAATTGACGGACTATCGGTGGCCTCCATCTAATTTTACCAGCAGCCCAACATTTGTTGTGTACTTGCCAACACCAAGAAAGAATCGCTGTGGCCTATTATGAATCGCTTCAATACATGAATATGCCTATGCTCCCATAAAGGAGCACTGAAACTTATAACAGGACAAACAATTGTATCATATAGTTTCGTGAAAACATTGTATGGAAGACTGCCTAAACTTTTAGATTTTTCAATAAGTAAACCAAATGCTCGACTTGCACTCTGGGCCACAGTCTCAACAGTTAATAAGAAATCCAAATTGAAAAGTAAAACCCAGATAGATATATCTATCAACATATGCTAATTTACTGGAAACGCATTTGAACTGGTACGTTGCGCGTGCTACGGAATTTGGTCTAAAATGGACAAAATTGCTTTTGTTGGCATTAACTTGCATGTCATTTGTACTACACCAATTACTTAAGGCAGATAATAATAACTGAACTGCGGATTCAGCCAGCAATACAACGTCATCAGCATTCAACATTTTACAGACTTTTTCATCACCGATCGGAACTCCAATTGATAAATCGTTTATGAAGAAATTAAAAAAAGAGGAGACAATAAACAGCCTTGTCTTAGTATAAACATATTTATTCCCGAAAGTATATATAACGTACATACAAATATATAACAAACAAAACATTTTTACACATTTTAAGCCTTGTCTTAAGCCACAGTCTACATCAAACCAGTCTGTTCTGTATGAATTTACCCTTACACAAGCAGAAACAGAATTGTAAAGGGACTAAATAGCTGTTAACATTTACTTCTAATACCCACTTCAGTCAGTCTGTTCCATGGGATATTTCTCTTTATAGTATCATACACTTTCCTTAAATCGACAAGTGCAAAGCAGCAATTGAGAAGCTCCGCGCAAAAAATACACTCATTACAGATACCTTACCAAATTATTCCTTTGCACAGGTCATGTTATATTCAGATTAAGTACTATTGTAGATTTTTTCCGAATGTTTTGTAAACCATTTTTGCATAATTATACTTATCTTATGCACTGTACATAATTAAAAAGAGGGACCAGATATTTTTTTAAAAAAAGTGCTTTCACTGCTGCCTACCTTGTAAATGTTATGTGACAAGACTGTTCTGTGTTCTGTTTGTGTCACTACTGCAGTCAATAACATATGATGATAAAAATATCAAAGTTTGTTTTTTTGGTTATAAAAATTGGCACAAATAGTAACAAAATGGACTAATATTATAATATAGTATTATAACATGCATTTTTTCATGTCAAATTAACAAAAATGGTTTCTTTCAATACTGAAAGTAGAACACACTCAGGATTGACAAAATGGGATGAATTTCCAAAAGACCAAATTCAGGAATTATTTGTTTGTTATACACGCGTTACATGGTGATACAGTATTTATCAATATAATAGAAGACTGTTATTTTAGGCAGGTATGAGGAAATTCACAAGCATCATGTTCGTGCGAGTCAAAGATGTAAAAGCTATTTGACATTGGTGGTATATAAAAACTATTGTTAAGAGATTTATTGGGAGGTCAATATACTTTTTTGTTGAATTGCTCTAAAACCATTCATAAAAAAAACATTACACGTCATGTTCTAACTGCAGATTTCAGTTTTCTGTTGTCACCAATATCTTTCTATCTATAGCCTATGCTTACTGAGTGTCCATCCGCTCGTAAGGGCACAAAATGCAGCTTTCGCTGTCGAGTTCTGACCCAGGACATGTCACCAGTCATGCCATTAAAGAGTTTATTTTGAAACATAAAGTGGTGATAATTTACCTCCATGCAATACCAATGATGCCAATGAAATGTAACATTATATACTTAAGTTATAATTATTTCAAGACGACCAATATATCAACATGTTATTATTAAACATTTAGTTTCATAAATATAAATTAACAATAGTTATCAAAAGCAAAATTATTAAAGTCTTATGCCTGAAATCTTCTTTATATCTTTATATCGACAAATTCAATAACTAATAGTATACTTGATATCCTGTGCGTAAATGTAATTCAAAATGTAACAAATTATAATTTCATGTACTACTCAAAAAAGGAAATAACAAATTTATAACCTAAGTAAAAAAATAAGATTTTTTTTATATACAGCTCTATATAGCTTTCGAATTCATGTACAGCAGAACTGCTTTCAAGTTCTCATTCATTAATAGGACATGCTTCAAATCAAATATAATAGAAATCGAAAGGAGTTCTTGAATCCGAATTTATTTTTAGTTGTAAATCGAAGGGATTAATTGATAAAATCCGGGCCCTTGGACAAAATAAAATAGTAAACAAAAATAGCGCAGAGCAATAAAAGCACAAAAAGTAGATTTTCGATATATTTTTTTCTGTCATCGAGAATGGTATGTAAAGACATAATAATTATGATATGACATCAATGTTTGGAATTAGTTTTTTAAAATGATAAATAGTGTGACGTGCATTTATTTGTTTATGATAAACCGGATAACATTTGTGTTATTTTACTACCCATCAATAGGAAATGTTCTTAACTTCTCAAGATTTTGTAAAATTATTTGCTTTATAAATTTTCTGTTTGGCATCGCAGTCAAGTCTGATAAAGGATTTATAATATCTGTCATATTTTGCGGTTCGGATCGGAATATCCGTCCCGAGGTGACCCGCCCATGGGCGGGTTACCGAGGGACGGTTATTCCGATCCGCCCTGCAAACATATGTCAGATATTTTTTCTTGCCTATTCTACCATATTCCATTATATTTTAAATTCTTTTTCTTTATTTTCAATGGAAATTTATATCTTTACAACGTAACTTCTCTCTTACTACATGAAATTACAACTCCATTCGTAACGGTAAAATGACGTCATCCTAAGCGTGCCATTGTACAGCACGCGAATTATCTGGCATGAAAATTCCGGAATGGATAAAACTTACGGAAACACCAGTCTGATATGCAAGAAATTCCGATCCAAACCGCAAACATATGTCAGATATTTTTTCTTGCATATTCTACCATATTCCATTATATTTTAAATTCTTTATCTTTAATTTCAATGGAAATTTATATCATTCAGACCTACAACAGCGTATGAATTACAATTTCATTCATAACCGTAAAATGACGTCATCCTAAGCGTGCCATTGTACAGCACGCGACTCATCTGGCATCCCCATGCCAGATGAAATTTCCGGCATGGGTAAAAATCACAGAAACGCCAGTCTGATATGCAAGAAACAATCAGGTGATATGTTCATAAACATGCATGATCACGTGTTCGGACCTTTTTCAGAGTGATAATTGACCTCGATTTCACTTATATAAATGTCTTGATTGTCATGCAAACTATTTCAACAATGAAATTTACCTTGTTTCTTGCAAATACATCTTATTTTCACATTTTCACAAAAATAATCTAAATATGTCAAGTACGTGATCGCAAGGAGAGAGTGGGTTCTTAAAATATCAGCTTTTCCTTGTCTTTTTATGACAATCTTACCCGCAAAGAAGCTATTCACGAACTTGAAAACCTAGCTAAACGCCTTTTTTCCGGTACTTTCTGTTCATTCACCTAATGGAATGGAATAACAAACTCTATGTTTTTGACCTTTTTTTTCGCTAAAACAGCTATTTCTTTGTAAGAAATTGATTAAATTGTATGAATAATTCAATACGGAAACATAAAGTAAATACACAAGTTTACGCAGAAAAATATCTCTATTTATCATGGAAGATGCTATGACTGTTTTATTTTTTTTGATTTTCATTATAAAGAATTTATTTTTTTGAAAAAAAATGCAAAAGATATTATTTAAAGGAATATTAATAATTTTTCAACATTTTTTTTTTCATAATGATAGACAAAATAGAAATACCGTGTATTTTTGTTATCTACTTCATTTAGTGTAATTCCCTAGAGCTATATCCGTAACGTACCGGAAAACGGTGTTTAGCTAAGTTTTCGAAAAGCATCTTTTGTGTCTTCGTAAAAAGCTTTTTTTTATATATAATTTATACTTTTAACTTTAATTTACTCGAAAACGTTTATGAACTTTCTACTACATTTCTATGTAGGGCGATGATATTTTGCCCTACGCACACTGCGCATGTGCGATAAAATTCTACATCCGGTCGATTTTTCATAGCAACGGACCGCGTTGTTTAAAGGACTATAACTACTGTGTAGATTTACTTTCAAACCATATAAAGTCCCCAGTCATTTTGATATATGTTCCTATTGCTTTTTTGCCACGTATAATTTATAAAATGTCACGAATTTAAGGCATCGATATCATCATTTTTGTTACAATAATTTACGGCAACGTAGAATGGCCTTTATCTATTTTAATACACTAAGAAGGTCAATTTTTTCTTAACTGATAAGAAATTTGATTTGACTTTGCCTATTTGTTAAGAAACAAAAGTAAAACGCACCTATAATTGTTGTTTTGCTTCTGCGTATGGAACAGAATTAATGCATTTATTCTATCTTGCTTGATGACATTGGAACTTGCATTATGCTTGATTCCATCTTGCTTGATGACATTGGAACTTACATTATGCTTGGTTCCATTTCGCTTTATGATATTTAAACTTTGCATTAAGCTGTATTCCATTTTTCATTATTTCATTCAAATTGAGTGATAACTATTAAACTTGCACAAGCCATTTATCGTATTGTTTTGGAATATTAAAATGTTAACGTCATATACCTTCTTCATGCTCTATACAAACTAGTTACGGTTTAGTTCTTTTTTGTATTACTTTTAATTAGAAGTCATTTAAAATCGACTATTTCTATTTCCTACTTTCTTTGTACACCTAAAATTACACGATAGATTGTGTTTAAGTGTGACTTATATGATTTATCGCTCGAATAGCGTGATTACTTTTAGCTTTCGCTTATTTCCATTATTCAGTGTAAATGCTAAATAAAGCTCGGTGTCTGATGCTTTGTGAATAATGTTTGATAATCTTACAATATATATAAACAATTTAAACAATGTCTAGCGAGTATGAACTGTTAAGGGGCGAGAACTCTGTTATCGAGATCAACGGAATTTTTATTTGTTTGGGTCGTCAGACCAAACAAATAATGGTAGGGAAATTTCAGAGCCTAATGCTGTTAATTGCAAATGCCTAAAGTAGTCCACTTTTTTGAAGCGGTTACTTCCCTTTATATTTACCTTAATGCCGAAAAAATCAGGGGAGATCAATGCGTAAAATTGTCAAATGACAGGCGCATTAATTTTCAAGCAAAGTAGTGGTCGAAGATTTCTAATATTGTTTCATTCTTTATAGATATACATGCTTACAGTAAGCTCCATGATTATTTACATATGTGTTAAACAACAGGTTTAGCGTCGAAATAATAAGAGTTACAAACCCTAATTTAGAATAATATGGTTTTCTTCAGGTTTTCTTATCTGGCCCGGGTTACAAACAAACTTTTCACGTTATCGCTTAACGGCCACAAAAGAGAAATCATCCCGTTATATCGTAGCTCGGGATTGATGAAAAAAAAAAACTCCACAAAATAGTTCAGGTGTGTTTCTATGTACATTGCAAATGTTAACAAGCGTTTGCATTCTGATCACATCGTTATTAACTAATATCGATTATTGTTAACATTGATGTGTTTTGTTTAATATCATGGTATCTAAGACAGAGAGTTTTGTGTCATTTACAGTCCGACCCCGGTTGTTCGACATCCCTTTATTCGATTCGAATTTCCGGCATTATCCGAAGTAGATCTGCGGTCCTATTTTAATATCTATATAAATCAACATAGATACGAACGTTTAATTTGAAATGCTTTATCCGATTACCTCCTTTTTTCAAAGTAAAAATTCGGTCCCAATTATACAATTATGAAAGAATTTCACCTTGTAGTCATGCGTGTATTAAGACACTCGTGATAATTACGCTTTTTGTGTTCTACAATTAACTTTGACTACCGACTATTAAAGTCATAAATTGTGAATAAAATAAAATGCGATAATTTTCACGAATACGGTATATGTTAATTTGTCAAAATATCCAAAATATTTTCATTTATCCCTAATCGAAAATAAAGAACCGCAATAATAACAAGGTCATTATCAAGGCTTTGCATGAAACGAAACGAAACATGAGAGTTTTTACCCATCGAAAATACCAGAGTTTAGCTGAATTAAAGCATTTGAAAGACGAGACAATTTGGTAGATTAGCATATCAATATGATATTATTAATGTAGTAATTTATTTTTGGCATTCTCAATCAACTTGTTTAACTATGTCATAAATATTTGAATATAACTGATTTAAGTTAGTGTGATATGATTCTTGATGCATGCATTGTAATAATTATACATGTATATGTATGTTATGAAGTCAGAAATAAAGTATATGTTCTGTTCTGTTCTGATCTGATCTGATCTGTAGATACCAGAGTGGCAACTCGGCCATTAACAAGGTGTGAACGAAACGAAACGATACATAATGTAGAAAAAAAAAACTGCAAGTATTTATGTCTTCAATACAAATAAAAATATTTTTACGCATCTTTTTATCTGGACTAATTGCTTTTTGTAATCAGTAGTTTTGTTATGATTGACCAAAGTGGAGTTCGATTATTCGTACCCATCGATTATTCAAAGCAAATTTTCAGTCCCCAGTAATTCGAATAATCGAGTTTGGACTGTATTTTGATTTTGATTTAAGTCTCTTTATGGAAAGAATTTAATGTAATTTCAAACAGATAGATTTAAGCAATAATAATAATAATAATAATAATAATAATAATAATAATAATAATAATAATAATAATAATAATAATAATAATAACAATAATAAAAAATAATAATAATAATTCAGGATGCATGTTTATTTAATTACTACTTACATCTCATTTAAAATGGTTGATTCAAAACGTTATGAAAGTTAATATATCGGCAGAATGACGATGTTAGCACATATCTGTATCAATTTTTATTTTTTTCTTCTTTATGTTAACCATATAAATTCATCATTACAAACAATTAAAATATCTCAATTTCAAAACCTCGTACCTCCAGACTTGAAGAAACAGACAGCTTGAGATTTTTTTTAGCTTTTTTGGCCATGTTTTAATTCAATACGAAGTAGAAAAAAAGACAGAAAAAAAAACAAAAACAATTACAACAATCGTTACTTATTTACTCTTGCCATTTCAATAACGATTTGCCAGTTTTTCATTTGCTATTAAAAGAATTTTCAATTTTATAAAAAAGAATCTGAAGTGTTAATGAAATTTTGTTTTATATCCTTTTCTGTTTTAAATATCGAACTGATTTTTATATCGCAACCGATTTTTTATTTAAAAAGAACAAAATAAATTAGTTACAGTTCAAGTTTTGGCGTAAAAAGAAAAAAAGAGAACCGATCATTAAAGCAAGTATAATGTTACCTAAATATCAGGTGCTATTTTTGTTTTATTGATAATTGTAATTACAAGGTGAAATAATGAAAATATATAGAGGATATTTGTTTGTTTGTGTGTAAGATGAAATTTTATTTCATCGAGTGGGCTTTAAAAACAGTATTCTCACGAGTGGCGTAGCCACGAGTGAGAATACTGTTTTTAAAGTTCACGAGATGAAATAAAATTAAATCTTACACAACAAACAAACAAATTTTCTTTTTATTTTATGCTAAAAAACAAGTTTAAACGAAATTTTCATGACATTAACGTAAATATTAAAATCTGTTTTCCCCATTGAGAGCCCCATTTAGTCGGAATTTCTCATTAAAAACAAGAAGTCTTGAGCTGTAAAATAAGTCCGACATTCAACGTTAAATGACAGTGATATTATTTATTTTGTTAAAAAAATATGAATGATCGCTTGTTTTAATAATAAAAACAAACAATTCTTGTAGGAGAAAAATTCCAACCATCCATCCATATTTCTGTTACTTACTGCGTATTTATATTAGACCTGGCTTTGTTAAATGTAAGCGGCAGCCATTTTTTAAAGTTGTGTATTTCACGGGAGGAAAATAATTGTGTTTGATTCAGAGGGATATCATTTGGATTTGTTAGTCATACACCTTTTTAAAAGAAAGAAAACATATTTGAGGATTGAAACAGACAAAAAATAAGTGTTGACAGATGTGAAAACATTCAGAAAAGGAGCTTGGAAAATGGAAAACTTGGAAGCTTGCTCGGAACGCTGGGTGGTTTAATTGTTCTACGAGGTGATAGCTGTCATTGCTTTTCAATTTTTCATAAAGCGTACGGCAGTTATTGCTCGTAGGATACTTTAATGTGCCCAAATGTCATCAAGAGCAGTTTGCATGTGGAAGGAATGTTTTTGTCAGACTGTAAAAATGAACAAAAATATTGAGATGAAATTTGGTGATTGGAATTTGAATGAATAGAAGTAAGTTTTCTTCTTTTTATTACTTTTGACATTTAAGTTGATTATCAATTTCAGCTTTGCGTTTTCTTTAAACAGCCTGATATTGTCAGAATTGTCAGTAAAAATAAAATTGAGGTACCACATGGGGAAAATCTTAAAAAAGTAGTTTCTCCATTGAAAAAAGTGAAATTATATTTTGATAATTTTCACTGTGAAATTATCAAATATAATTTTCACAGATAAATCAGTAATCCACTGAAAAGCATAAAATAAATTGTCGTAATTTAATGAAGATTATGTAAAATTTGTGATAATAATAATAATAATAATAATAATAATGATAATAATAATAATAATAATAATAATAAAAATAAAAATAATAATTATAATAATAATTTTTATGCTTGATGGGTCTTTAAATATTGTTTCGTGTATAAATCTTTTTAAACATTTTTACATCAAGTTTAGCAGTCGCAAACTGTTTTCAGTTGTACTGAAATATTTAATTTATAGCTTAACGACTATGCATTAATTACAAACAAACATTTATTAATTGTTAGTTATTAGATATTTCTAATAACATGAACTCAATTGTTGTTATCTAAATTAATATTTATTTCCGTTCAAT
This sequence comes from Ruditapes philippinarum, assembly GCF_026571515.1. Lineage (NCBI taxonomy): Eukaryota > Metazoa > Mollusca > Bivalvia > Venerida > Veneridae > Ruditapes > Ruditapes philippinarum. The sequence continues at coordinate 84,850 of NW_026865612.1, forward strand.
GTGCTTTATTGTCTAAGTCTCAACTTAAAATCCTTTTTGCTTTATTTAATTTTTCCCTGTGTTCACAAGAAAGATATTAACTTACCCCCACAATTGAAGAGACAAGCTACCAGCACTACTGCAGTGATATAAGATCGCAACATCTTTCCCTTCCTTTCCTGTCCAACGAGGTTAATTATTGCAGTATTGTTAAACAATTTGGCCAATATCTGGTTCCTTCGTCATTTTATACAACCCTTCTTGTATTTCCATAGCTTGGTTTCCAAAATACATAGAAACGACACTCAGTTCCAATAACTGAGACCCTTTTCTCTTTAACAAAGTAAAACGTGACAGTACATGATAATAATTTGAGCCGTGTCACGACAAAACCAACATAGTGGGTTTGCGACCAGCATTGATCCAGACCAGACTGCGCATCCGCATACATGCTGTTCGCTATCAGTTTCCCTTCTTGTTATAGAGTTGGCAAGCGAACATCATGGATCCTGATCAGACTGCGCGGATGCGCAGGCTGGTCTGGATCCATGATGGTCGCAAACCCATTATGTTGGTTTTTGTCGTGACACGGCTCATTTGTATGTCTGATTAACAATACGATTGGTTGAAAGCCAGTTATATCTTTTAGATTTGGAATTTGAATTTTTTGAAATTTGGAATTTCATTTCCAATCGAATAAGTGAGCTCTCTGTTTTTGCACAATATAATACTGTATCAGCTTTCACAACGTATGGTTAGAAGGAAGTAAAGTGTGTTAAACAATGTTTACATACAAGTATCAATTCAACTTTTTTATATTCTAATAACTCTTTTATTATATTAGATAAATATACAATGACTATTATGTTTGTTCTATTGTTTACATTTTGTTTTTTATGACCCATTGTACCAAAATTGTTGATATATTGTCATTTTACATAGTAAAAACTAAAAAAAATCTTTTGTATTTCTGAACTATAATGTGACTTTTAGTTACATGGGGCGAAGTAGTTTGCGATTTTAATAATTTTTAAAGTACCGTTTTAAATTTTGGCCCATCAGAATAACAGACACCTTTTTCCCAAATTGTGTGAAATTTTGTAAAGAGGCAAAATTAAATTTGGAAAAAATTTCCCGGAAATTGAAAGTGTTTTTGAAAATTTTAGGCTCCGGGGCAGGTGGAAGGTTTTGGTTTGGGGGGACCCCTTTTGGGTGTTTTTTAAGTTTTTAAACCAAACCCTTTTTCCTTTTGTTTCGCGAGAACCCCAAAAAGCCTTTTAAGAATTTTTTTTGTTGTGTCCCCCTTTAAAAACCCCAAACCAACCAAAAAAACAATCACAAAGGGTTTCCCCGTTTTAATAAAAAAATTGCCCCCCTTTACTTTTTAATTAAATTTTAAAAAATTTTAAAATTTTCCCACAAATTGTTTTTACAAACCAGGGGCCCCGGTTTAAAAAGTTTTTTTCCCTTTTAATTTTTTCCCCCCATTTTAAAAAATTAATTTGCTTAATTTTTTTTAAAATTCATTTTAAAATTTTTTATTTTTTAAGTTTGTCTTTTAATTTTCCCCGGATGTTTTAAAAAACCCACAAATTTGAGAAAAATGAATTTTTAAACAAAATAAAATTGTTTTTTAAATTTTCTAAAAAAAAAATTTCAAATCAAAGAAGTCTTTCCTTTTCTCAAAAAATCCCAATTTCACTTTTAAAAAAATCTTTTTAAAAAAGTTGGTTTAAAAAAGAAAAAATTGTTGCCGGGTTTTTCTTTTGAAAAAAAAAACCAAAACATTAAATGGGTTGCGCCCAAAATGTAGGGAAAACCCAAAGCCAGCCTTTTTGTGGCAATTCCCCCCGGGCCAAGTCGGGACCAAAAAAACCCCCAATGAAAAGCGTTAATCGTGGGTAAAGCGAACACCCCAATTTTGGTTTCCTGTACAACCTGGGGCGGGGGCGCATTGCTGGACAAGTTGGGCCGGCAAATTTTTTAAATGTTGGTGCTTTTCGTGTTTGGGGTCCAAAAGGGGTTTGAAACGCGTCGAGTTTTTTAAATTATCTAAACCCCGGGTAAAACTTTCCCCCCCAAATTTTCCAAGGGTTTTACTCGGTCTAAAATAAAACCTTGGGCTTTTGCCCCCCCCGGAAGGTTTTTAAAAATTTTTAAGTCCTTACCATTTTGAAAAAAACAAAAATAGTGTCGGGTTTACAGAAAAGTTTTAAACCTTTGAAAAATTAAAGGGGAAATTAAAAACATAAAATAAAATCCCTGCAATTTGGGAAAAAAATTCGTAGTTATTCCAGTTTTGTTTTCCTAGAGTTAGAAAAGATTAAGACTTATAAGTATTGTTTTTTTATTTTTTGTTGTAACAATAAACTATGTTTTTTTTCAAATTCGATATACTTGTTATTTTTCATTTACCAATAGCCGTAGAAGTTCAGAACGTTTTTGCCAGCTAAATTTGAAATGGGTCTGGACATTTCATTTCTGAAAGACAAGGCGCGACTTTTTCTTGAAATTGTAAAGTTTAAGCACAGTATAAGTAGCGCGCACTATTGACACAATTTATGGAAAAAAGAACTAACCGTATCTGAGAAGTTTGTAGTGAATAATGAGCCAAAGAAAAAAAGGATAACTATTTTTATAGTGAAATAAATGTTCTGCTGGAATGATCAGGGAATGCCAAATTCAGTCTTCACCTTGTGCCTTCTTACACTGTAACTTTATACATTCATTTTGTTATAGGCACACCTATTTATTACTAAGTTTTACTTCATATCTTATAAAACAATTTGGCAACAACGAAATAGAGGTTTACCGTTTTTATACCAACTAACGTCTGGAAAAATGTTTTTTTATTATTCTTTTTTTTATCTGCATGCTTGAATGGAAATGAAATATTAGCTTCTTGCACTAGTATAACAATGCACGTTTTTTCCAAATGCTTTGTATTAATCACTCATATCTGTTGGCCTTCCTGATTATATTACTGTGCATTTGAACAAACACCGAAAATTTTAAAAACAATGCACTCAAATTTGATATCCTATTTTCTCTTTCGTCTCTCTTTTTTGAGCTATTAAAATGAGCCGCGCCATGACAAAAACCAACATAATGGGTTTGCGACCAGCATGGATCCAGACCAGCCTGCGCATCCAAGCAGTCTGATCAGGATCCATGCTGTTCGCTTACAAACCCTATAACAAGAAGAGAAACTGATAGCGAACAGCATGGATCCTGATCAGACTGCGCGGATGTGGCTCAAATAGTTTCAATGTTTACTTATTTTCGTCTAACTGTTATATTATAACATGATATTGGGAACGTTATGATTGCTTAATGTATAAGAAATTGCATTTAACAGTTGTCTGAACAAATGATAAAATTATGTTTAGCCTACAGAACGGATCCTCATTTTGTTTTGCTCGTATTCGTAAATATGACCGTCGGCGGAGAATGTTTGTTAATTGTTTCATCTGTCAACCGTTGTCCAAAAATCAATATTTAGACCATACCTATCTCTAGAACATACATATTTTAATGGATAAATATTTTTTGTAACATTAACATTTTAAATGTTATTTATTGAATATACATAATTCTGATTGAACAAATATTTTCAATAATTTGATAATTTCATTATTTTCTTTTGCATTTTTTAACATATTTTTCTACACCTTTGCAACGCTCAACACACGCTATACGTTTGTACTTCAGTATTATGATTAAACAGACATTTTCATGCTGGGCAAAATACGATTTTTTTGTTGAAATGTTCTTTAACCCTACAGTGTGACTAATATTTCAAAGTAATTATCAGCATAAAGACTTTTATAATTTAAAGGAGTAAAAGTGTCTTGTTTGCGTGTTAAGTGTCATTTGGTCAGTATCAAACATTACTGCTTTGTTAATTTTTTTTTTAAAAAGAGAAACTAATTATATAATTGAGTTTGATGAAGACATAGATTTATTGCCGAATGACACGAATTTTGCGAATCATTAATAAAAGTACACGATCTGAAAAAAAAAACAAAAAACAAAAACAAAAAAACATTGACAGGTTCAAGCTTAACACTACAGAACCCATTTAAAATTTCTTGCTTTGTTGAACAAAATATTAATTAGCATTTTCGTAAAATGGAAAGATATCCGTTTACAAATAATGGACTACAGAATTGACTGATTTCATGTACTGGGGGTACGAGACGCACTAGTGAAAGGACTGTTGCACTGCGTTATCAATAAAAAAATCTGAATTTTCTATACGAGTTATTGTATATTTTTGCAACATTTTCAGTTTGAATATCCTTGATTTTTAGATGTTCTTTCAGGGATGAATTTTTTTTGTGGTGTGATAAGAGATATTTCCCAATGATGAAACATTATTTTTACAAGCTAAAAATGTCTTTAATCCTGTAACACTTTTCTATTTAACAACTTGAAAGAGGATACTGTGTCTACACACCCTAAATAAAATCGTAAACATGTACATGTTAACAGCTTTGGTGATATTCTTTTCAAAAAACAATTATTCATATTAAAAAGGTACTTTAGCGTTTTTTCTCTACTTTGGAAATGGTGACGGTACCAGACTGGTTAGGAAAATGCGTTATTTTGACTTAAATTGGGAATTTTAATTAGGCATTTTTCACCTACAAATAAGATTAGTCATCATGAATAAAGACAGCTAACAGCTTCCACTGTCCAGGTAGAACTATTAAGTTGTGATTCATATGAATATGTTGGATTTAAATGATTTTAGAGAAATCTTTTGGCCTTGTGGGAATTTCGAACAACCATTTTGAGAATTTTAACACTGGGAATTGGGAATTTTAATGTCTATCTTCTGTTGGGAACATTGCCTTTTTAGGGTAGTAGTTATGTATATAAAAACACTGGTACCAAACATGAATCTTAGATGATAAATAAACCTGGATTTTTAAAATGTAAATATTTAGAGTATTGCAGTTTATATAATCATAGATAAGCACATATCATGTTATTTTATATTGTAAAGCTCATCTGAATGTTGTGAACTGTAACTTACCATCTGATAAGACCTTAGTAAAATAAAAATTTCATTTGTATGTGTTGTTACACGAGTAACATGTACTTTTACAGGAAATACACTTCTGTTACAGCAGTGACAAAAAATAAGCATGAATGGTACTTCGTTATTAAACCAAACTTTTATTGATTTCCGTTTTATTTTATCTTAAGGTAAAATGTCATCTCATCTGAAAGCTTTTATGTAGTGTTTTATTATCATCTGACAAGATCGTGGTTAAATAATAATGTCATTTACATCTTGTTACATGAGTGACGTTTTAGTTACAGGAATGACATTTCTGTTACAGCAGTAACAAAAATATGCATACACGGTACTTCACAATTTCATCAAACTTATATCAAATTCATTCATACAAGAAGATACTAAATGTAAGACATTCATCTTATGTCAAAATCCAAGTATACTGTCACAGTTATTCTACCCTAGTTTTATATTAATAAATATTTCTGAAATGATAATAAATAATTGAATGTATGGTTAAATAAGATTGCTGGAGAAAGTTTATAGGGAAAAGACATTCATAAATGTTGAAATTCAGAACTTCACATTGCAATAGCGACTTTATTTCTCAAGACTTTAATTAATACTTAAATACAACAGTGTAATTGATAAATTGGGAAAAAACTACACCACTTATAAATTATAAAACAAATGTTTTAAAAAATCTGCAATTATTTTCGAATTTTGAATAAAAACATGTAGATAAAATTATAATTGTAGCAGAAGTCACGTGTTTCCCCTTAAAGTATCATTTAGTTTGCAAAATCACTTACTTAAAATTTTCTTTGATACTAAACGATTATACGGTAAATTATTTGTCACTCGTGTAATATTTTTCAAGTCTAGGAGAAGCAATCTAACATTTAACTCCGAGAATACAATAAAAGAGCCCCGTCACGACAAAACCAACATAATGGGTTTGCGACCAGCATAGATCCAGAACAGCCTGCGCATCCGCGCAATCTGATCAGGATCCATACTGTTCGCTTACAAACCCTACAACAGATAGAGAAACTGATAGCGAACAGCATGCGCGGAGGCGCAGGCTGGTCTGGATCCATCCTGGTCGCAAACCCATTATGTTGGTTTTTTGTCGTGATGCGGGCTCAAATTAGTAAATTTAAAACTTTCATTTTTGATGTTTATATACAAAAGGGGTTATGCCAATTGGGCAATTTTTGGGCCTTTTTTTTGATAAACTACTTTAAAAAAAAAACATAAATTTTAAATTAAATGTAAACACATTTTTTTTCAAAGACTGTTTCTAAATAAATCAGGCAAAATGAGTATCATTTTATATTATATGTTTTCAAAATTAAACAATTATCTATAATCTTTATAATCTGAAAACTTTAAGTTTATACAGTAAATTTAAAGGTCTCTCTACAAAATATACTTTTAAACTTATTGATAATTGTTTAAAATGTATCTACTGACTTTTACTTATTAGATCACTACTGTTACAAAATCAGTCGTTACAAAAGTGACTGTTACATGAGTGATATATTCAATGTAAATCTCAGTATAAATAATAACATTGTAACCCTAATATATGTGAATCGTTCTGAATGACTTTAACCATATATTTTACAAAATTCTCATTGGGTTGGTAAAAGCACAGTACTGGCAATTAAAACATACTAACATACTATACGTTACAAGAATAAAAATACCAAAACAACTAGGACAAAAGCCCTCCCGGGCAAAAACCATCAAAAAAGGTGTGTTTATGATAGTAAAATTGTCAATAGATTTGTAACTTTTTCATAAATACTGTTATTTTCATATAGGGACAGCACTAATTGGCACTTCTGATAAAATTTTGAAGGGTTTATATAGCCGTTAAAAACTGGAAACTTATGAGATTTCAGCTGAAAATTTCTTGTCCATTATTATTTTCAGTAGAAAATGCTGCGAAAATATAGAATGACTCATAAATACATATATTTAATATTAAAACCAGAAAAACAGTTTCGTTATATTAAAATCTAAATATTCTTTTTGAATTGTGCAAACTTCCTTTGAGATGATGCGGACGTTATTCTGGATTCCAAAACTTAAATAGCTGCTTTTGTTTTGTTGAAAAGACATTTAAGCGTCAGAACCGTTATTAAAATCTAACCAAAATAAATAAAAGTAATTACATTCAGTGAACGGCTATGATATTATACCATTCCTTCACAGCCACTTTGAGCTTATCCGTGCATAAAACTTTATTTTTAAACCAATACATGTATATGGGAATGTCCATCTACTTTCTTCTCTTTGCATATTTTTATGCCCCGCTATAATTATGGCTGTTTGTTTGTTTCATTTTACGCCTTTTTTTAACAGTATTTCAGTCATATAGGCGGGTAGTTTCCTAACCATCGTTCCTGGAGAGTTACACCAGTACTAGACTACATTCCTCCGTGCTAAACTACAAAAAGCATAATTATGGCAAGCGGGCATAAGTGTTCCCGCTGTCGGTCCGTGCGTGCGTGTGTGTGTGTTCAAAAAACCTTGTCTGGTCCATAACACATGGATCAAGGGATTAAAAAAACTAGAACTATCACTAATTAATACCCCAAAAGAGTTTCGGAAATGAGGATGTTACTAGTAACAAGAATTGAAATAAAGAGTTATGGTTGTGGGCAATTAAAGATAGTTGTGGTTCTTGTATGTTGCATTTCCTTTCAATGTGGTTGGCCATTGATGAAGTTTTATTGAATTACTCTCTAATAAGTCCAGAAAGACAAGGAAAAGAAACAAAGGGCAATGACTCTATAAATACTGAAGATGGAGTTATAGTGCTTGTGCACTGGACTTCCTCTTATTGTGCTTGACAATTGTACGAGTTGTTTTGAATTCCAACCAGTACCTTTTAAGTTATGCTCCGGACAAGGAAAAGTATCAAAGGGCAGTAACTCTGTATTTTGTCAAAATGGAGTTAATGCTCTTGTGCACTGCACTTCCGACCACCGGGTGACTTCTATATACCCCCCAAACTTCGTTTTTTGGGGTATAATAACATGGCATACATGTGTAGTATGATAAATCTGTATGTCATTTGCAAGTCATAGACCCCTTAATCCAAGGTAAAGGTCACTTTAAGAGGTAAATGTCAGCAGTAAGAAAATTTTGTCATGACAATCAATCTATCATGTAGCAAGGACATTTAAATAACATAAATATATTTCTTCCTTCGTTACATTCTCACGATATATGTGTTAAGGTTATAATTTCATACCAATATATACATGTTCTTTTTTTTTCATTGTTAACGACGATTGGCTTGTAATGCTTAAGTCAAATAAAATATTTGTTCTGTTCTGTTCTGATAAACAGAGTTCTACAGCCTGCCCGGTATCCCTGGTACCATCACGTGACTCTTACATCCATACGGGCCAATATGTCATAACTTCATCGCGTCAGTTTGACATTAATTCATAAGGGCGTGTCAGTGAGTCAGTACGATGAATAGGGGGTCATTAACACAATCATAGTTATCAGCACTGACGTCATCCAATTCGCGGAATAGGTCACAATGAGTCATATAAGAGATTGGGCAGTTGGCATTAACTGAGTTATATTTGGGATCGTACAGACGGGGTACGACACTAAGGACTGTCCAGCAGTGTTTTTAAAAGTGATCCGAGTGCATTGTAAGTAAAAACATTCTACTAGATGCGTTAGTGAAAAATCTTTCTCTTGAAAAAACTTATATCTGTTCTAAGAACAAGATGCAAAATTAAATAACATTATTGAACACTTTCTTCACCATGCACTCAAATAATAAATATTTTCAAGTTGAATACATAAATAAATTTATTATACCCGATTATCTATGAAATTCTTTTTAAAAACTTTTATCGGGCTGTTTATGCTTATATAATAATATTCGAATAATCATTGCATTTTCATGTTTGTTGCTGTTATTTTTTTTTTTTGGGGGGGGGGGGGGGTGTAAGGGCTATGTTACAACAATAACGATTAATTAATTTATGTTGAAATATATATAACTGAAGTTATATACACGAATATCAGTTTCCTTTCGATACAACTTTTTAAACGTCCATAAATTGCATTATAATTAGTTTGAAAATAATACATAATTATAGGTTTTATCAAAAATGTGACCAAGACTTATCAAAATTATAATTTTAATTATCTTTCTTATTTACATAAACCATTAAAATCTTATTAAGGTATGTTTTTTTATAACTTATCATATTTTTATTTCGTCATTTGAGCATCAGGTCTGTCGTATAAGAGCATTGCTACTGTTTTACAGACCCGGATATTTTTGAAGTCGAATATCTTGATATTATAGTCCCAAAATAACAACAGAAAGGTAAGTTTCATCTGTACAGATGCTTTAAAACTTAAACGTATCTAGGTGTAACTTATTTTGCCAATGAACTAATATAGATCCATTCGGAAAAAAAACTTTTGAGCGCCATAATATTGCCCATTGAAAACCCCATTTATTCAAAGAATCTATTTATTTACATTTTTAAATCAGTAATTTTGGTGAAAGGCAACAAAATTTTAAACAGTAATGTGTGTTGAGTGAGAATGAAATGGAATTTCTTTTCATCGGCGTTTATGGTAAAACATTGTACACTAAAAAACCAACTTAAATACAAACGAATGGAAGGTCTATTGTGTACGTATGTTGCTGCCATTTGTTCTTTGGGGTAAGTAATCATCTATCTATCCACCTCCACCCCACCCCTCCCCACTATCTGTCTGTCTGTCTGTCTGTCTGTCTGTCTGCCTGCCTGCCTGAATGCCTGCCTGCCTGCCTGCCTGCCTGCCTGCCCCTCTCTCTCTCTCTCTATCTATCTATCCATCTATCCATCTATCCATCCATCCAGCCAGCCATCCAGCCAGCCATCCAGCCATCTATCTATCTTATCTCCAACTTATCATATCTCTATCTTATCTTATCTCTACCTTTATCTTTATTTTTATCTTATCTTATATTATCATATCTCTATTTTATCTTATCTCTATCTTATCTTATCTTTATCTTATCTTATCTCTATCTTATCTTATCTCTATTCTATCTAATCTCTATCTTATCTTATCTCTATCTGATCTTATCTCTATCTGATCTGATCTTAACTTAACTTAACTTAACAAACTTAACTCACCTCACCTCACCTCACCTCATCTCATCTCATCTCATCTCATCTCATCTATCTATCTATATATAAAAACACGTTCCCTTTTGTCATAATATCAAACCCCTGAAAAAAGTAACCAATGAACGAACATCTAAATATGACATTTCTGTCAACTTCCTTTTCTCTGCCGCCACAATAAGTAAACCCCAGCAAAAATGAACCAATCAATGAGTATGCTCTGGAGTGCGGGTAACTTATACCTGTACTCCAGTTAACGCACTGTGCATGTACATGTATATCTTTACGATTTAACTCTGACACATTTTCAACGGAAAGGTCCCCAAACTATGATACAATAGCGTTAAAACGCGCTTTAATGATATGATAATACTATAAGCGCGTCAATCAGAAATGCTTCGTTTTCACTTCAAACGGTCTTTATGTTTGGTATGTGATAAGTAGAATATTAAATTCGTGAAGTTAATAAATACATTTATTGAAGTCGTTGAAAAAAAAGTAATGCTCGCCAGAGGCTCGCATGACATATATTTATTTTTAAACTTACACTCAATCAATATCATTTATGTATTTAAATCGTTTCTTAAAATGAAACCGTCTGTGCTGCAGAATTTATTTAATATTATATCTAATTGTTAATAAATTTTAAAAAAGTTTTCTGATGTTACCATAGTATATATTAACTGAGAGAAACATAAATAAGGTTTATATTTTCGTCACATTTCGTGTTCGGTATTTTCGAGGCCGTTACATTACTAACTCGTCTGGATAACCTTTTCTTTGTATACACACAGAGTCTAAAACAACAGTAAAATAATGTCGGGGCGTTAACGGGTTAATATCAGAAGGTTTATATGTTTACAATAGATGCTTTTTATTCTACAGTTTGTGATTTTAATGGAAACATTGTAACAAACGCTGCTGGACGATGGAGACTTGAACATTTTGTATTGCTGATTGTTTTGCTGCCGATTTACACTTACAGTATCCCAATGTTTTATTAAAATATGTGTACTCTACAGAATGACTCAATGGCAAAAGGATGAAATGTTTGATTAAGAATGTTAAATAAACTTACATGCGTGTGCGTGCGCGCGTGCGCGCGTGTGTGTGTGTAATTCATAGCGCAATTTATAAAATTACAAGATATATTTGTTGCTGTTATCTAATTCAAATGATTACATAGAACATACCCGCTTGAATACAGAACAAGGCTCATTTCTGTTGTGTTTTGTTGGTAAAGGTAAATATATTATTTGGGGCATACTTGAAGCATTATTGATTCATTATATTTCTGTTTATTAAATCTGTAAGAAATAACAGTACACTAAAAATATACAATTTAAAAGTTAATTGTTCTTACTTAGTTAATATGATTTCGCTTCTACTAATTTATTACAGAGCACTTTCATACGAAACATGTTACAAATTTTCAGATTTTAATAAGAGTTTTTTTCCATCAACTATATACATGTATAGCCACTGACTTTACTTTTTTTTAACTACTTATTCAACTTCCAAAGACTTCATTTTTCCTACCAGTTCTAGGCTTTTCATCAATCATATTACCTTGAACATACTTGAGTTTCATTGTTCACATATATATTTATCGAGGCCGACACGCATCATTTTCACACATTACAACTGTAAATAAGCAAAAGGGCATGACAGAAGTTCAGTAGTTGTATCCGTTTCTTTAAATGCTTATAAGAATGCAAAACAAAACGACTCCCATAATTGTATTTTGGCATAGTTGTATTTGACATACCATTGTATTTTTGACATTGTTGTATTTTTGACATAAAAACACCACTGTATTGAGACACTTATTTGCAATCATGATATTAGTTAAACAAAACGTTGTTGTTGTTGTTTTTTTTTGGTCGGCTAATACCCTATATTCCGTAAGTCTTATAATACTAGATTTTTCCAATAATCCAGTATATTTCAAGCATAGTGCTAAAAGACGATATGTTACACCTACGTGACACACCATTGTATGTACACGAAAATAGGTATACATTGTATATAGAATGTATATGTTCGGTTTTTATATATTCCTGTCATCTTATGAAAACTCAATTTATAACCACGCGTCTAACAAATTACCGGTCAATTAAAAGCTTTGCTTTATGTTACTTAGAATTTTATTTGAAGAGAGCAAAAATTGTGTTGTTATATCATTAAATCAATCCATCATATCAAGCACTTTTTTTTTCCAAATCTACGGTCATTTCTAGTACAGAGTAAATATATATAATCTAAGTTGATTCAGTATTTATGGGGGATTAGTAGCCAGTCTCGTGTGGAGAAATTGGGTACACGGAAAGACCCATTTATGAGGTGGACTAACCAACGAAATCTGAAAAACATTTGTAAGAAAAAGCGTATCAATCAAACAATTACATAATTGAAGCATTATATTTGCCTTGGATTTTAATATTAATATTATAAAGTTTGACTTGTACCACGTGTCTGGTTACGCGTATGGTTCCTCTAAACTGAGGACATACACACACGCCCCCCACACGTACGCAAACACACACACGCACACACACACACACACGCACACACACACGCAGACACACACACGCACGCACGCTGCAACGAACGCACAAGCATGCACACTCACACAGAATCATTCGTTATTCACTCTGGTTATTTTCTCATGTTCTGAGAGGAAAAAACAAACTTAATTCACGTGAAAAGGAAACAAAATAACAGCTGAAAAAATATGCTTGCTTTTTTTAATCAGTCAGAGTGAATACTATAAAGGGAAACTGAATTTTATATCTTAGAGATAAGTAGTTTTATATATGGCGCATTTGTAATGAAATCAACACAATGAGACACAGAAAGAATAGTGTTTCCATGACTCTTTATTTATCTGGTTTATATTTTTGCACCTCTATTACCAAATTTGGACATAGATACACAGCTGTATATAGGAAAATAGAATATCATCAAAATATAACATTTATTTGATATTCATGAATGGCAAATTGCTAAAAAAACGAAATAAAAATATGACATTATAAAACGCACCCAATTATTTTCATTTACATATATTTGATTATTCAATATGGGAAGAGCATTTATTCATAATAATGAATTATAAATTGTTAGGAAATGACAAATTCAAAAAGAAATGGCATTAACATATGGTTATTACGAGTCATATTAATCTCTCACTTGGATTTGATCGAGCGGCGCAACAAGTTACTCCGCAGATTCATTCGACTTTTTGGTGAAGACTTCTGTTTAACGTAATATGCCGGATTGAGTGTGAAATTTAAAATTCATATCAAGCCATCATGGCTTTGAAGTGGTTTTACATCTTTATTTTTGGCAGCTATTTGAATACAGGTAAGTCGTTTATTATATTAATTAGATAGGATAGTTTAAGATTAGCTTGTTATAATTTGTAACTTGCTTGGTAGGCAAATGACAGAAAAGGACGAACGCGGAACACATTTGACTAAACTACCCTTTCTACGACTATTCTTGATTTATATTTATGTCCGCGTGCTTTCTTGACTGACACCTGTCTTACATGGAGACTTCCTGCATTCTTTTTTACCGTTATGTTTCATTGAGCTGTTTTAAAAGGAACACACAACGCCCAAACTATTTTTAGCATAAATTTTCAATAATTATACAATTCAATAGATTCTGATTCTGTTCTTTCGATTTAACCCTTATCCTAGGCCTGGCGGACTCCTGGCATGAACCTTATATCTGCTAATTAAATGCTATAACAACTCTAACTTAGAAGAAATTATTAAAGTTTATTAAAACGCGTATATAAATATAAACGTGCACGCAAAGTAATAAAAGAAGAAACAAGATTGCATTTGAGAAAAATGCTATGCCACCGCATGGTTCAAATTTCATAGCTGTGCATCAAAGGACAAGAAAGTAGGTCACTGTCTCCTTGGGCAAGGCATAATTTTGACCCAAGGGTTTAATAACAATCTTGATACAGGTCCACCAAACAACATTTCAAGTCAAATATCTAAGCTATAGCTTTCTCCCATTCAGAAAAAATTTGTTTTATTTTCTGCTTTTAATATGTGTACATATAGTTTATTATAAGATATGTCTTGGGTAGTTTGGGGCCGATACGTCTTGGGGCCGAAACGTCTCGAAATCATATCCGTTGTTAATTATTGCCAGACGTTTGCAAAACAATTGTGTTGAAAAGATTGCAGTACGCGGACTTGACATATCTTATAATAAACTATCGTTGATTTGTTAAATAAAGCCGTCAGATTTTTTTATGCCACCGCAATCTGCGATGCGGTGGCATATAGCGATTGATTTCGAGACGTTTCGGCCCCAAGACGTATCGGCCCCAAACTACCCAAGACGTTTCGGCCCCGGACGTTTCGGCCCTTTACCAAATCAGCCCCAGAATATGTACTGTATTTTAAACCGATATATTAATAGCATTTAAATGATTAAATGAATCAATTAATATATATATTTAATCATTTTGTATAAAAACTAGATTATAATAGTAGTAGGGGAAAAGTAATCAATACAAACAGAACAGAACATAAACTTTATTTGAAAAAATATAATACACAAACAAACAATTATTTACAACATATATAGATAATATTTTATTAATACAAACAGAACAGAACATAAACTTTATTAACAACATAATTATATAGATAATATTTTATTAATACAAACAGAACAGAATATAAACTTTATTTAAAAAAAAATATAATACACAAACAAACAATTATTTACAACATATATAGATAATAGTAACATTCATTCATTTATTCAAATTTTATGACCGACAAAAATATTCCGAACAGGTAGTTTTGTTTCTTTAAAGTGTATTGTATTGTTTTGTATTGTTTCTTTAAGTAATATCTTGTTAATCAGAAGTGTGCCGCTGATAATTTAATCACTTACCGATACGCGTGTCAAACATCACACTTACAGATAAACAACAGGTCTTATATCAATCAATTAACTTTAAATTCTTTAAAACTTAAAATATACAAGTCTATGTTTATCTTTGTCCGTATCAATTACAAAATAATAAAATAACATACTAATTATAAAGCATGTCTAATTGTAAATCATAATTTTTATTTCCCAAAGTGTTTGTTAGTTATAATTTTTATAATAGTATCACACATTTTTCATTTAGCCTTTAAGGATGAGTACACAATATAAAGGTGTACAATTTAACGTCGTGCATCGCTTGTTGGTTTAAATAATTATTTCTTTTTTTTCTTTTTATTGTTCATTCTCATCGTTTGTCGATAAATAAAAAAAAGGTAATATAAAACTATTATTAACTATTATTTATTTAACTTTCCATTCCTTTCACTTAGAAAAACATAGAAAAACATACCCACTGAGCCAGATTTTTCGTCATATGAATAGTTTTGTAATACAAATTATTAAGTAGATCAAAAGATAATGTTTTCTAAGTAATAATTGTTATCAACTTTCTTAATCCAAAAGTTTTAGTGGTTTGTTTTATAAATTAAGTAACCTGCCTGTATTGTTTGTTACACCTTTAAAATCACATTAACGTACATCTAAATGGTTCAAGAGATCAAAAGATAATAAATAATTATTTAAAGAATTAAAAGTGTCATAATGTTTAATTCTTTTCTCTTAAATTGTTTATATAAATTGTTGGTTAATACAATCAAAAGCAATATGACTATAGTGGGGCCGAAACGTCTCGCAGAAAAGGGCCGAAACGTCCAGTGGCCGATTTTTCGACTGGGGTCGATTTGGATTGGGGCCGAAACGTCCTGTTTCCACGGATATTTCTTCTACAAGCGTAACACCTATTGATATATCAAGTACGATAAGATCGGTACTAGGGTGTGAGGGGAATCTCATGTAGAATTTCATCACCAGAGGTTAAAAATTTGCTAAATCTTAATTATCTTTTATCTTAGTTCCAAACTGTACCTTACAACAATACTTCACTGAAAATATTTGAACATTCACAAAGGAAGAACTAGTATGTGTTCTAAAACTTTACACATTTTTAATGACTGTAAATCAGAATGTTCGATATATTTTCCGGTGTCGCGTAATAATCACACTGGCGTAATATTACCTCGGTTTATACATGTTTTTTAAAACTTGCCTTTAACTTTGTTTACAAACAAATCGCTTTGAAAATTGGTAAAAATCTTCAGATTAGAAAATTTATTTCTGTGAATGTATTTGAATATTCTGACAACATTTATTTTCTTCAAAATATATGCGTGAACTTGAGCACAATCGCCAAATTTTGCATCTTTCGTAGAGCATTTATGAAAATAAATGCTTTTAAAACTGTGTTCCTTGTCTATTGTTTTATTTCTAAATTGGCTAGAACTAATCTTAAGCTGTAGTTGAAAATAGTCAAATTCTCCGAAAACTAGGTCAAATTGCACGAAAAATTTGCCCGAAAGTGAACTACAAATTTTAAAAATTTTCATTCATTAGCAATACACATTTTTCTGAAGAATAAAGGTCAATAACTTGTTTCATTATATTTTAATTTCATAATTCAATGATTGGTTTTTTTAATCAAACAAATGCCATAAAAAATAAAATTAAACCAGTTAAAAACGGCTTGTAATCCTTCGGGCCGTTTTTCAAAAATGGGGACTAAAATCCTGTTAAAAATGTTATTTGTGTACTTTCTTTTAAATGATTTAATTACGTATCGTCTTCTCCCACTTTACTGCATTTAGTAAGGAGAGGATCACAAAATAGGGTCTTATTTGTGGGCCATCTATTTTATTTGTTTTGGGTTGAGGTTGTTACAAGTAGGAAAACTTTGAAAAGAGTGACAGATTGAGTGACAGATTGAGAAACATATATATATTTTTTCATTTTGTGACACACATTTTTACCATTTTCCCGTATTTTGTACGACCTAGCTATCCGGCCGCTTACACATCATCTCCCCTAAATAGTTTACAGTTCTGAACCGTGACATACTCCCCTGCTATATTAAAATTCATCTTGAGTTACCCAGAAGGAATGGGTAAAATTAAACTCTGAGCTATATTCAGTTCAGTCAAGGTCGCTCGTTGGAAAAGCCAAAATGTCACAGGGGGGAGAAAAAAAAATGTTTTGCAAATACCTGACCGGCTCGAACCCGTGACACCCTCCCAAAATAACCGTACCGCGGGGCCTACCACCTGAGCTATTCGGCCGCTTTCACATCATCCCCTAAATAGTGAACAGTTCTGAATTGCGAACAATTAAAAATTTTGTTGCCTCCATATTTAGCAAACAATTGCCCTTAAATTTGGCGTTAATCAATTACTGTCACCTCCTGCGTGACCCACCGATGTCCCCTTTCTATTTTTTTCATTTTTTTGTTTTTGTTTGCAGTCAAGGAGATGTAAAAATGAAAATAAGGAAGAAAGGATTGAAATAAAAGTGAAGAAAGCAACAAAAATGTGCAGCCTGATCGGGACTCGAACCTAGGACCCTCGAATAACATACCCAGCTGACCGGAATAGATATTCCGGCCCCCTTTTTAATTTCTCCCAAATAAGTAGATACTTTTTTGCTTTATTGCAAATTTTTTACTGTTTCAAAAAAGCAATTTTGAATTTAAAATCTGAGCTATATTTTTGTCACAGCCCCAAAGTTGGGGGCCAAAATGTCACATGGGGGAAGTGCAAACCCGAAACCGGGGCCGCGATCTACCGACTGAGCTTTCCCCGGGATCGTATATTTTTTCCCTAAATAGTAAAAATTTTAAGCGGAGACATTCTCGCTTTTTTGAAAAAATTCAAAATTTTTCATGTTTACAAAGCAATGTAAATAAATCTGGGGAAAATTTATTTTACAGCCCAAAGTTGGCCCCAAAAAAGTCACAGGGGGGGAGAAAGAATGTGCAGCCCCGACCGGGACTCGAACCTATGACCCTTGGGGAAAAAAGTACCACAGCTCTTAACCGATGATCTTGTCCAGGGGGTTTTCACATCTTCTCCCCTAAAAACCGAACACAATAAATAAAAAATTACATTTAAGGACTTTCTTTTTTTAAAACAAGTAAACAAATAAAAGGGAAAAAGGGGAAAAAGGTCTTTTATTATAGGGTTTATCACTACTGAAAGGGGGAGTCATTTTGACTTAAGACACCTTTTGCTTGCATGACAATTTTGCCCAAACCCAACTCCTACCCACTAAGCCGGCTCAGCCGGATAGAAAAAACGGGGAAACCCTTTTCATTTTTCTACCTAGCAGTCAAAAAAAACGGCCATTTCGGAAAAAGGAGTCCTCGATAAAATTCATTACTTCAATTTTTTTCCCCCGGGGGCTCGAACCTTTTAACCCCCCCACGACTGAAGACATACATCTTAACATCAAGGTCAACGGTAAAAAATACTGTACACACTGAAATATGTACTATACCCTTGTTGAAATTTTACAAACCTTTCTGGTGAAAATCCCGGATCCACATCATTCTGTAAACATTTAATACCTACAGTTCAATAGTTGTTTTCTATATAAACAGGAACATAACTATGGTGTTGTCATTGTCACTCCACCAATATATCTCATACAAGTAAATCAATTGGTAAAATTATATGCAACAAGATAACTGTGTTTAATGCATGTTAAAACTTAATTATTTAATTCCAGTTTGATCAAATATATTATACATGTATTTAGAAACAAGATTCTTAAGTCCTACCAATTGGTAATTTTGTAACAGAGTGAGCAAAAAAGGAGGGGGACCAATGAAATCAAACCTGGACCTCAGAAAACCTTAACAAAACTCTACCGGGCTGACTATAAAGCTGGGTTAAAATCAAAAATCTTTACAAGGAACAGTTTTGAATTTAACAGTAAAACTTCTCCCCTATAAATTTTAAGTTGCCCTCAAATTTTTTAAAGGGGGAAAGAGCGCAAGTTTTTTTCCACCGTCCCTTTGTTTTAATTTAAAAAACAAAAGTTTTGAAAAATGTTCCCGAAGCACCCATAGGAAAGTTTCTAAGTTAAAATCATAAAGATTATACATATCATATAATTTAATATAAGTTATTTTATGCAGTGAATTTTGCTAACAAAAAAGTAAGTCACAACAAAATGGGTTTTTACAAAGATTTTTGGAAAAGTGTTTACCATGTTTTACTTTTATGTATAATAAAAACTTGTACATTTGACTAAATCATTGAGAATTATATGAATCAAAATAATACGGGGGAAATTCGCTGCATATATTTTTGGAACACCTGCTCTGTAACATTATGTAACAATAATTTTTAAATTTTTAACTAAAATACGTATATAGGTAATGTTTACTAGGAAAATAATTACAGTAGTCTACCCAATTCGGAAAATATTCACTGCAATTTAAAAATTTCGTGTATAATTTAATGGACCGAAAAGGGGCCAACTCTCACTCAATGCTTAAATTGACTTGTTCATTTATTTAGCAGTTATGAACTTGTTTATTTATAAAAGAAAATTTTTTTATAAAATGGGTTTGTGTAAGTATAGACGAGAACTATGTAGTTTTTAAGTCAAAAAAATGTTCTTCTTCTTTTTCTTTTCTTTAAAATTAACACAGTTTTTATCACGGTTTTGGGGACTTACGACAAAAAACCCCGGGCCTGATTTTTTTGAAACCACCCCATAACTTAAATCAATTGCCCGAAACCATAAAAACATAATGTTCTTTAAAGTAAACGCCGAATACGGCTCAGGGGGAAAAAAACCCTCCAAAAAAAAAGCATAACAGTAGTAGATATATCAACGTTATTAGACCCTTGAACAAATAGAACAACAGTTTCTCAATTTATAAAAAATATTTCTTGTATTGATAAAATATATACAGTCGATGAAATAAAATTTTACAGGATAAAAATCATCAGCCTGTAAAACACAAACTTAAAAACCTGTGAAATAACAACAATTGATATTTGGCAAACCATACACTAAATAACTATGGAAACGGGCTATATAACCAATAAGCGTCTACGTGACACCTTTATCAGACAGACAGACAGACAGACAGACAGAAAACTTTATTTTCACTCAAGGTATTACAAATACAACAAGACGATATATGCAAATAACACAAATCAAGCAATATATGGTTCCGGTAGAGATCTGCAATAAAAAAAATGAAAAAAAGAAGAAAAACCATCATTTATGCATTCAGTATCATATATCATAAAATCATGGGGGAATTCACTCCATAAATACATAAATACAACTTCAAACCCGCATGCTTACATTACAATAAATACATATGTACTGAAATAGTAAATAAACAGTGTGAAGCGTCAATTCCACATGTCAATCTAAATTTAGACATTGGAGCAGATCACCTGTCAAAATGAAATTGACATAAATTCATGTACATGTTTATCATTTTGAATAAGGAATTCGAATCATATCTTGTATTATAGACATAGTTGTTTGTATGTGAAAAGCTGCTAGGAAATGAACTTTTTATTCTGTTCTTTTTTCAAAAATCTCATTAAAGGTTATAAAATACAAAACGACAATAAAAAACAGTCATTGATGGGATGTAAAGAAAAAACACGCGTATGTTTTTCCCTCTAAAATAACCCCCCCCCGGCAAAATTTTTCCCGACTTCATTAAAACCCCAAAAACGATTTTAAAAAAATTGAAAAGCAAAATTTCAATGTATGGTAGAAGACAAAGGTTAAAAAAAAAACCCCTAAATTTCATAATAAATTAAGGTTTTGGGTTTTTTTTTTTTTTTTTTTTTTTTTATTAAATTTATAAAATACCCAAAAAAACTTGGGACTTTTCGGGAAAAAAACTTAAAATCCGATAAATAAGGGCAATTTATTTAAAAAATGTTTTCCCCAAAATTTTCATAAAATTTTTTGATATATATGGATAATTTATTCCCCAAGGATGATAATTGGTCAAAAAGTCCGGAAATCTAAAAAACGGGGTTTTAGGGAAAAATTTTCCAATAACAAAAAAGTAAACACTTCATATATTTATAAGCATTATTCTTACGTTCGTTTGGTGTATATTGTATGGTTTGCCGGGAATTTTGAAAAATTTTTTAATTTTGTGTTTTTCTCATTTTTTGAACCCAACGTAGTACCCCTTTCATAACCACATTTTTTTTTCTTGCCTATGTTTTTTTTTTTTTTTTATTTTTTTTTATTTTTTTTTCGTTTTCCATTTTTTTTTCTTATAATGTAAAAATTTTTAGTACATAAAAAGAAACAGAAAAGTAATAAATTGATAATAGTGCATTATTAGACAAAAAAAGGTGATACCCGTTAAGAGGCGTTTAAAAAATGAAAATTTAAATGTTTTTTTTTTAAAACACCTTACCTAGAAAAAGCCTAACTATTATTTCCCGACGAATAAATTGAACGAGTGTTTGAAATTTTTTTTCCCCATACATTGGTAATTATTTTTTTAAATTCTTACTAAAATTACACCCGGGGATTCTATTTGAAAGACCCTGCAAAACTAATCTTTACAAAAACAATGTATGTTAACCACCCCAAAAAGTCCAATCAAAGACAAAAAAGTAAGGGAAATCTCAAACCATTTCAACCCCAAATTTATCCTCCCCCCCCCAAAAAAGGCGGCTTGGGATAAAAAATAATTTTCGTTCTTCCCTCCCCAATTTTTTTAGCATATCTCAAAAAGTATTTGGGTATCAAATTGAATCTTCATAGGTGGTTTGATCATAATGGGGAGGAGTGCAGTACACAAGAAGATAATTTTTTAACCCCGATAAATTTTTCAGTTATTGTCCTTTTTTTTTTTTTCAAACTTAATTTTTGTCCAAAGAAACCCCAAAAAAAACCTTTGAGATATCAAATGAACCTTTTTATGGTTGGATAACTATAGAAGGTGTGCATGCATAATAATATAACTACCCTTTATATTTTTGAGCTATTGGCCCTTTTTTTATTTTTTATAATTAATTTTTTTACCTGAATGCCCCATGAAAAATGATAAATCTTCCCCCTTATTATTTTTTAGTTATTGCCCCCTTTTTTATTTTTTTATATTTATTTTTTTTTACCTGAGTGGAGCATAATAAAAAGTCTTTGAGATTCAACATGAAACTTTATAGTGTTTTAATCTTATTTAGGAGGAATGCTGTCCAAAAATTTAACTTATCCCCTTTTAAAATTTCTGAGTTATTGCCCTTTGTTATTTTTCATCTTTTTGTCCCAACTTATTCCCAAAAATGTAGAGGTATCAAAATTGAAACCTAAAAAGGGGGGAAAATCATAAGAGGAGGATCAGTGCATAAAAAATATAACTCTACCCTGCATAATTTTTTTTAAAATTTTTGCCCCCTTGTTATTGCAGCCATCAGTAAAACACGGGTTTCAAAATTTTTAAACACTATTTAAACATTTCATTACCCCAAAACCTCTTTAGATTGAATTATTCTGCTTCTACATATCATTTTTTCAATGACAAAAACATTCGGGGAGGGGGCCATGCTAACATTTTGTTCCAAATTTTCTCAGTCTCTGGAGGGACACCCCCGAT
>NW_026865613.1:0-29962 GCF_026571515.1 Ruditapes philippinarum
TTTCTTTTCTGTCAAAACCCTTGGACAGATCACTCATGATTTTACTTAAAAAAAAAGTTTTAACTGTTTTAGCCATTTGAAGGGTATCCTGGTGGAATTAAGCAGGAGTAGGTGAACAGTATTACAGTTATCATCATCATCAGCATCATCATCATCATTATCATCATCATCAGTATTAGACACACCAACCACATCTGTTACTTGATCCTTAAGTGATAACTTATTGTTTATTTCCCAGTTCTCCTCGATATCATAATTCATTTCCACATCAGAGACAATTTATATAAATTTTAAAGCATTTATTTCATTGTTCAAGTTCATTTTCTTTTCAACTTCTCTCACAAGTTCCATTAATTTTGTGATTACTATATTGTCATCATCATTGCCAAAGTAACGGGAGAAAGTGTTACTGCTTATGGAAACACTTTCACTTCCTTCACTGTACCAGCTGTCTATTGAAAATCATCAACAACAAATACACTCTTAGACAATGATTCTACAGTAATCTGGTCCTCTCCGATTCCTGATACTTCTTCCAGTAGAACTGCATACTTCTTCCTTCCAGTAGAACTGCATACTTCTTCCTTCCAGTAGAACTGCATACTTCTTCCTTCCAATAGAACTGCATACTTCTTCCTTCCAATAGAACTGCATACTTCTTCCTTCCAATAGAACTGCATACTTCTTCCTTCCAATAGAACTGCATACTTCTTCCTTCCAGTAGAACTGCATACTTCTTCCTTCCAATAGAACTGCATACTTCTTCCTTCCAATAGAACTGCATACTTCTTCCTTCCAGTAGAACTGCATACTTCTTCCTTCCAATAGAACTGCATACTTCTTCCTTCCAGTAGAACTGCATACTTCTTCCTTCCAGTAGAACTGCATACTTCTTCCTTCCAATAGAACTGCATACTTCTCCCTGCAGGACTGCTTCAAATTGCGTATTGTTTTTTTTATCCAGAGGTTGGAATTCTGAGGATGTGTTTGCATGCAGAAATTCAACCTTGACATTTCACAGTTTCAAGTCATTTGGATGTGATTGAAAATTTTCCAGATCCTTTCGACCAGCCTATCTCATTTTACGATCAACCCCGCTTATCCATTCCTTAAATAACACACTGTTTATCCTGTCGAAATGAAATTGTTTCTTAATTTTTCGGAAGCAGCGTGGCTTTGCTGATTATCACATAGGGTTTTTCAAGCTCTCATGCAACATTCACGCATAACATTACAGACAACCTTTCCTATGAACGTCCCCAAATACATTCTTCATCACGAATAGACAGTGACCTTTTAGGCGCCGCTCTTTAGAAAAAACCGAATTCATCCAAGTTGTAAATGTCTTTTTTATCATTCGAGGTGATGCAATCCTACTCTTACACACATCAAAGTTGGTGGCAAAAATACGAGCTTTCTCTTAAAGCATAGGACGCAACACCCTGAGCCCGCGCTAACTGGAACCTTTCCCAAAGTTGTACATTGATTTATTCCGCTGGTGATTATTTATAAATTCGTTTTCTGTCACTGACTGGCCATATTTTGCTCGTATCCTTCCATGAAATTTGCTTTCCTTCTACGAATGAAATGAACCTAAAAGAAATGAAAAGAAGTAAAGGTCAGTGTTTGCAGTAATCACAAATTTTGGAAATGAATCATTAATATTCATTATTTCATTAAGAGAGACATTTGATAACGTCAACATGATTCGTTTTACCTGTGTTTTTTCAATTCCATTGTTTTCAACAAGTTGTCCCTCTCTCTTGCCTGGACTTTAATCAATTAACCCGATCTCTTCTTTAATACAAAGTTCTATAAGTTCCGATTCATTAGTTTAGAATGTAACTCAAATATATTTGAAATTTTGAAAATTATTTATAAAGATACAAATTGTATAACATGTGCATTAATGTATTTAAACACAAATATATTTTATAGAGAATAACGCAACTTACTCAAGTTCACAATTTTGAAAATCATCATGAAACAACGAAATAATCGTTAATCAGTTATCACAGTTTTCATCGCCAATACAACTGCAAAAACAAAATCGCACCACGTTTATGTTTGTTTTACAGTAAAGAACAAATAATGATAGCGGTTTTTGTCATTTTAATCAAATAATTATAATTTTAAAGGAGTGGAATTCAAAAATGATCAACAATTACCGATCATTTCCGGGTTTGATTCAAATTGCTCTTCACCTGTGTCGTTACATGTAATAAAACTTGGACAACGGTTGTTTACATAACATGGCAAAAGAATCTGCACAAAAATATCAAAGTATGAAAGTGATTGCGGTCTTGTCGTGTAATGGAATAATGGGGTGGTCTCGATTTCGAGGCTGGCAAAAGAAATCGGGTCTTATATAGAACGTTTTTATTAGAGGTTGGTCTTGACATCGGGATGGTCTCAAAACGGGTTGATACAGTATAATTCCATTCAAGGGTTTTGAAAATTGACATTTATTTTGTTAGTAATTAACTAAAACATCTTAGTATCCCTTTATTTCGTTTCTGTTATTAACAATAGAAAAAAAAGATACTGATTTATACCGGTGATTGTGATTGTAATTGTTTATGCGGTTTAATCATTATTAACTTTAGCCAGAGATACTCTACAAATGACTATGCTATGGTTTTAAACGTCATTGAAAACTTCCGTGCTGAGGACTGTTTACAATGTAAATAACAGTTTGATAACTGAAATATTTAAAGAAAGGAACGTTAACACACAGAAATCTAGTGTAATTCTTTATCGAAAGATCGGAATTTATAAATTGTTTCATAAATCCACATTAAATTACTTAAATGAACTTTCAAATGGTACCCCAAACAATAAAGGCTATAATATTACATTTTAATCTTCCTTAACAATATGATTCAAACACGAATAACGCCATTTAGTGATCATGCTCAAAAACAAAATGTATAATAGATCATTATCTGATCAAGTTGACAGCTGATGTAAAGTCAAACTATTTTTTTCTATAGACTTTATAGCCCGCTTTGATTGCATTGTAAAATGATTTAAAGAACATGCGATGTTTTTTCTGTTACAATCAAAAGAAAACCTCTTTATATTTATAATAAACCATATTGACGTTCTTATTTGTGTATAACATACTCTATTAAATAATTTGAAAAACATTACATTAATTGGTATCCATAGATGATTTGTCCATTTTGATCTTAATGTTGTTGCATTTTAAAGCTTTTAGATATATTCTATGAATATTGAAAGTTATTACAAACGATTTTTTTGGTACGATCAATTTTGATTGCATAATGATGTAAACAAATCTTAATATGTATAAACAATAATGTGAATAATCATAATAATTCCTGAATGTACTTGACATATCTAATGTATTTATTTATTTATTTAAGTCTCAACAACATATATGTATATATTAATCAATATAAAATACAGGATAAAACAAATGGCATACATATATGAGACCAATCAAATGTTTGATTTGCTAGATTCTATTAAAATATTATTATACATTTTCACATTCTTAAAAACTCTATCACATATTTTAATGACTACTCACTTAATGTACATATAGAGAAAAAGAAATGATATGTCATCTGAGTTTGTTTTTAATCATAACCTTGGCAAGTATGTCATATTTGAGTAAAGTTAAAATTCAAACTACTCTATGTATGTCTAAATGTAAGAAAATAGAATAGTTTACTATACATTATTTACCGACTCTATTGTGTTTGTTCGTAGCTATAGCACATATATAAGACTCAACTAGCGTCTGCAAAAGTTGAGCATGGAGTAATAGAGATACTAATAATACAAACAGGGACCATACTTTACAAAGACGTAAACAAATTGCTTTTTTGCAGTACTATATTTCTTTCCGTTTTGATTAGCTTAAATAAGTTCAGTTACATATTTAGAAATAGAGAAGCATGCAACAGCTTTATATATAAATACAAAAATCCGATGAAAGAGTGATCCTTCGAAAGCATTATTCACAGCAAAACTACATGGAAATTGAAGACTCAATTTGATTCTGTCTGTACAGGAGGGATAAAGAAAGAGTGCAATATCCCTTTCGCCATCTAACACCGGCCTGAGCGGTACTCTTATTTCAACACTTAAAAGTGCTGGAATAATGATACCGAAAGTAACAATGATGAAAATCACGCAATATTTTATTACAATAGCAATAACAATACCAAAATGTTATATTTGATAATGACAATAAAGGTAAGCTTAAATCAAATAAATACATATACATACATCAAAAAGGCTACCACTGTGATAATTTAAATTAACGATAAATTCCCCTTGTTAATTGACACAATTCTACTGGGAGTCATTTAGATATCCGTTCAATTTTGTTGGAGTTTTGTTTGATAAAAATATACATGTAAATTATGCCTGTTGTAAATATGTCGTAACAAGGAGAAACGATATTCATGTTTAACTTATTTCTGACAATCACTAAGGAAGATATGTGGAAATAATTACTTTTATCTTTAAACAATTACAACCTTATAAATATTGACCACAATTTTGTTTTATAGCATATTTCAGTTTTAGCATATCTAACATTTTATTCATTATTTTGAACTCGTTAAATGCACAACTAATAAGTACATATGTTATGTATGCAACATATTACATGTATATAATTTATATCTGACCAGTTGGTATTTCCAATATTATCATTGTTCTATTTTTAGAACATAAACTACATGTATGTACTAGAACTTTCTTAACTGTTGTAGAAAACTCATGCATTATATTTAGATAGAAACTTCCGGAATGTGATTTATTGTTGAAGTTGCTAGATTATGATTACTGTAGAACATAATAGACTTTTCTGGAATTTTCTTAGTTAATATATATAAAAGGACATTTTTCATTACTTTTATCTTTAAGTCATCAGTTACCTTTTAAGTCATCAATATATTTGGATTTATTGGAGCTTGGATTATTTAAAAAATAGTTTAAATTATTCTTGTGGATTTTATTGTGGGAATTTATTCTAAAGTGTTCTTGGATTTAACTTGGATTTAACTGTGCTATTCAAAAAAAGGATTATTCCAGGATTAGACTAGACATTTGAATTTTACATTTTTATTTGGCTTTCATGTATTTGTAAACATAAATTGTTCTTTAATTTTTCTTTAATAATTTTTCTGTAATAAATTTGTTATTGTTACAAGTTTGTTGCTGGCTTTTCTTTCTCGTTACGCCTGGCTCGTAACAGAAATTGGGGGCTCGTCCGGGATTGAATATTTCTTTTTGGCTACATTATTGGAAATTATTACCGTTAATTTTACATTTTATTACCGTATTTACTCATTTGAGTTGATATCATAGTTGTTCTATTAAGTGTGCCTTTAAATTCTGAAAATATTTTAAACACACCATATTTAAGTTTAAAACCAGCAGCAAGCAGTCATGTCTTTTGATTTAGAAAAGTTTGTAGCTGAATCTTCCCAGGAGGTATTAGATTTGGCTAAGAAAACTGATTTGCTTGATCTTGCAAAAAAGTATAATTTATCAGAAATTAAATCTTCAATGCGTAAACAAGAAATTAAAAATCTTCTGATTCATTATTTTGTGGATGAAAATATTTGTGGACAAGATGCACTTTCTCACATTGTTGAAAAACACTCTGAAATTTCTGAAATAAAAATAAGAGAGCTTGAACTTCAATTTAAATTTGAACTAGAGATAATGCAGTTCGATAAAGAAAGGGAAGAAAGGCAGTTTG
This sequence comes from Ruditapes philippinarum, assembly GCF_026571515.1. NCBI lineage: Eukaryota > Metazoa > Mollusca > Bivalvia > Venerida > Veneridae > Ruditapes > Ruditapes philippinarum. The sequence continues at coordinate 5,747 of NW_026865613.1, forward strand.
AAAAAGAAAGGGAAGAGAGAAAATTAGAAAAAGAAAGAGAAGAGAGAGAACTTCAGTTAAGAATGAGAGAATTAGAAATCGAAGAGAGAGCAAATCAGTTTGAACATAGAACAAGAATGTCGAACGACACATATATCCCCCTTTTTAGCCATTGACTCACATAATTGGTAATTTTATTACAGAAACTTGCTAAAAATGGGTACATGGAAGTGTTAAATTATAGAAAAATCAACGGAAACCATTTTGACATTTAAGGCCCATGTGACATGTACCTTTGACCTAATGACCCCTAAATCAATGGAGGTCATCTACTACTTATGACCAATAACTAGGTGAAATATGAAGACTTTGTGATGAATACTTTTCAAGACAATCAACGGAAACCCTTTTGACATTTAAGGCCCCTGTGACCTTGACCTTTGACCCCTAAATCAATCTGGCTCATCTACTAGTTATGACCAATCACTATGTGAAATATGAAGACTTTATGATGAATACTTTTCAAGATAATTAGCGGAAACCATTTTGACATTCAAGGCCCCTGTGACCTTGACCTTTGACCAAGTGACCCCAAAATCAAAAGGGGTCATCTACTAGTTATGACCAATCACTATGTGAAATATGAAGACTTTGTGATGAATACTTTTCAAGATAATCAGCGGAAACCATTTTGACATTTTAAGATCCCTGTGAACTTGACCTTTGACCTAGTGACCTCAAAATCAATAGGGGTCATCTACTAGTGATGACCAATCACTATGTGAAATATGGAGACATTGTGATACATACTTTTCAAGATAATCAGCGGAAACCATTTTGACATTTTAAGGTCCCTGTGACATTGACCTTTGACCTAGTGACCCCAAAATCAACAGGGGTCATTTACTTGTTATGACCAATCACTATGTGAAATATGAAGACTTTGTGATACATCCTTTTCCAGATAATCAGCGGAAACCATCTTGACATTTAAGGCCCATGTGACCTTGACCTTTGACCTTGTGACCCAAAATCGATAGGGGTCATCTACTAGTTATGACCAATCACTGTGTGAAATATGAAGACTTTGTGATTAATACTTTTCAAGATAATCAGCGGAAACCATTTTGACATTTAAGGTCCCTGTGACCTTGAACTTTGACCTAGTGACCCCAAAATCAATAGGGGTCATCTACTAGTTATGACCAATCAATATGTGAAATATGAAGACTTTGTGATAAATACTTTTCAAGATAATCAGCGGAAACCATGTGGTCTACCGACGGACAGACCGACGGACCGACAGACAGACCGACATTAGCAAAACAATATACCCCCTCTTCTTCGAAGGGGGGCATAATAAATTCAAAATTTGATGTCACTAAAAATATTAGGCTTGTTCCACCTTTCCAAGAAAAAGAAGTTGATAAGTATTTTCTTCATTTTGAAAAGATTGCTGAAAATTTAAAATGGCCAAGAGAGCACTGGACATTACTTTTACAGGGCGTCTTAATTGGTAAAGCTCGTGAAATCTATACACAACTTACTGTTGAACAAAGCTCTAATTATGATAATGTAAAAGAATTAATTTTGAAAGGTTATGAGAAAGAAATTGGTCAAACCCATGTCGAATTTGGAAGAGAAAAAGAACAACTTTTTGATCGGTGGTGTCTATCTAAGAAAATAAAAAAAAAATCATGAAAAGCTCAGACAACTCATGTTAGTTGAAGAGTTTAAACGTTGTATTCACTCTGATGTTAAATCTTTCTTAGATGAAAAACAGGTAGAAACTTTAGAAGAAGCTGCCCGTCTAGCTGATGATTAACCCACAAAGTCCCATTTAAAAAATAAAGGGAAGTCCCCATTTTTAAATTCCCAAATTTAAATTTGGAATTTTTCGGCTTATCTAAATAAACAAATATCCCAAAAAAAGTATTGTAACATAAAGGTCATAATCCCTTATTGTCCCATATGCAATTATTTAAGAAAATGGAAATCTTATTTCGATTTCTTTACCCTTTAAAAAAGAGGGGTAACACAATGATTGGGTAAAACCCCCAGGTCTTAGCATTAAAGGGCTGAAACCCCCGTCTTGTATTGATAAAGCAGAAAGGGAAGACCCTAAATAAAGAAAACAAGGAAAAAAAACGAAGGGTTTAAAGGGGAAATTGGAAACCCATAATGGGTTTGAAATTCTTTTGGATTTTACACGGGAATTCCCACCCTTAAAAATTAAGAGACCAGGGGCTTTTTAACCTTTTAAATTTAGGGAGGTAACCCGCCCTTTTTAAGAGAAGACTTCTTTGGGTTATGTCCCTTAAATTAAAAACGTAGAGTGTGGTTTTTTAATGTCCCCCTCCCTAAAAATTTTTTTTGTCCTCAGATTTTGGGAAAAATGGGGCCCAGGCTTTTGGTATAAGACTTTTTACCCCTTTAAAAAAGGTTTTATTATTTTGCAGGTAAAGACTTAGGCCCCGGAATAAGGTAGTGGGTTTAAAAACCCCTTTAACACCCTGGAGGACGTACCTAACAAGATTTAGCCCCTTTAAAACCCCCCTTTACCCCTTAAGTTATGGAGTTTCCCCCGGAAGGGCCAAAAAGGGAAATTTAAGAAGAATTTTTTGTTTTAAAAATTTTACTTAGCGAACTTTTATGGTCAGGATTTGAAATAAATTTTTACTCAAATTTTTTTACCGCCGAAACTCCGGGGAAAATGCTTAAATTTGACCCTTTTTAAAACAAACCCCGAAAAACTTAAAGATAAGGGCATAAAAAGGTGTAACAAGTTTAGTGAACAACAAAATGGGGTCCCGAATTTCCCCTTCCTTTTTTAAAAGGGGTTTATGAAGATGAAGGCTTAAAGGCCTGTTTGTTATTAAAAAAAATTTTGGGATTAAAAGAGAAATTTTCGCCAATGGCTGAAAAAGTGGACTGTTAAACAAACCAATTTGGTCCCCCAAAAATATGCCAGGGAAAAATTAAACTTTGGCCAAAAACGATGGGCCCCGGTGCCCAAAAATTTAGGTTTTTTTTTAAAAAAAACTAACATTTAAAAATTCCTTTAATATTTTATTGGCCCGGCCTTTAAAGGGAAAATGTTAAAGGGATGTAAAATTTTTCATACTTGTCAGGGTGGTTGGGAAAAACCCAAACCCGACAAACCCAAAACCCTTTACAGCCCAATTCCCCGCATTTGATGAACGCTTTTAGTAGTGTTATTATTGACTGTGTAGGTCCATTACCAAAACTAAATCAGGTTCTCAGTACTTATTAACTATTATGTGTGCTTCTACGCGCTTCCCTGAAGCTATTCCTTTAAGAAATATTAAAGCCAAAACTATTGTCAAGGCTCTTGTGAAATTTTTCACTTTTGTTGGTTTACCTAAATCAGTACAGTCTGATCAAGGGTCAAACTTTATGTCTGGTATTTTACAGCAGGTCATGCACGAGTTAGGAATTACTCAATATAGGTCTTCAGCCTATCACCCTGAAAGTCAAGGTGCATTAGAAAGAATTTCACCAGACTCAGAAAATATGATAAGGTCATATTGTTTTGACACTGAAAAAGACTGGGACGAAAGGCATCCATTTATTGTTATTTGGCTGTAAGAGATCTGTTCAGGAATATCTTGGCTTCAGCCCTTTTGAATTAGTATTTGGTCACACTGTCCGAGGACCCTTAAAACTTTAAACGGTTTAAACTCCCCAGCAGTCATTAATCTCATTATTATGCTGCTGACCGTTCCAAGGCGGCGCCCCACTGTGTTCCTCAGATGTATGTCTATGTTGTTTCATACTGTTTTGGTGGCACTTTAGCTTGTGTCCCTTGTTGTTTTCTCGTCTACGGTAAGTATCTTCCCCATTGCCTCTAGTTTTTATTTCTTTGATTACCCCTCCCCCCCTTCCCCTGTCCCCTTCCCCTTTGTGGGCCTATTATCATTTTCTTTGAATTCCTTATTAGTTACAAATTATTTATCATCTAATGATTTACCTGTCCGTGCTCTGTCTTTGCCCTGTCCTGTTTTTGTTTGGGGTCCGCCTGGGCTCCTTGCCATTGGTTCTTGTTTCTGGGTCATATGGGGGTTGCGTTCATTGAGCGCCGCCTTTCCTTGTTGATCTTGTTTATCATATTCTAAAAGAGAAATTCCTGTCTGAAGATAACATACCTTTAAATTTGCTTCAGTGTGTATCAGATTTTCGAAATAGGTTGACTAATGCATGTGAGTTAGCTAGGCTTAATTTAAAATCAACACAAAGTAAAATGAAATCAAGGTATGATGAGAATGCTCAGGAAAGAAGTTTTAACCCTGGTGATAGAGTACTTGCTCTTTTACCTATACCTGGAAAACCATTACAGGCAAGATACTTTGGTCCTTATACTATTGAAAAGAAAGTCAGTGACTTAAATTATATTATTAATACTCCTGGGAGGCGAAAGCAAAAACAAATGTGTCACATAAATATGTTAAAAGAATATTTTGACAGAGATAGCACAATTAATAAACCTATATCTGTTGTAAACTCTGTTCCACAAAATCAATGTTCAGTTGAATCTAATAGTTATGAAAATTTTGAAAAGTCTGATCCTGGTTTAGCAAAGCTTGAAAACTCTGATATTCTGAAAAATCTGGATGAAAAACTTGCTCACTTAGAACCGTCGAAACGAGATGAACTGAAACAGCTTATTTATGAATATGAACACTTATTTCCTGATATTCCCACACGGACTGATAAAATACATCATGACGTCATCATTCTTGAAAACCCTGAACCAATAAAACAACATCCATATAGAACAAATCCTGTAAAACAAAAGTACCTAAGACAAGAAGTTCAGTATTTATTGGATAATGACTTTATTGAACCAAGTCAAAGCAGTTACAGCTCTCCATGTATTCTTGTACCCAAATCAAATGGAACATATAGATTGTGTACAGATTTTTGTAAAGTGAACTCTGTAACAAAAACTGATTCATTTCCTATACCAAGAATTGATGACTGTATCGACAAAATTGGAAAAGCAAAGTATGTAACAAAGTTTGATCTTCTAAAAGGATTCTGGCAAGTTCCACTTACTGATAGAGCTAAAGAAATATCAGCCTTTGTAACACCAGACGGCTTATATCAATATAAAGTCATACCCTTTGGAATGAAAAACTCACCAGCAACTTTTCAGAGACTTATAAACATGGTAATATCTGGTCTACACGGATGTGACGCATACATTGATGACGCAATCATATACTCTGATGAATGGGAGGAAACTATAAGAGCATTCTTCGACCGACTTAGTGATGCTAAATTGACAGTTAATCTTGCAAAAAGTGAATTTTGTCATTCAATTTTAACATTTTTAGGACATGTAGTGGGACAGGGTAAAGTAAAACCAATAGAAGCTAAGGTCAAAGGTATTTCTGAATTTCCTGTGCCTACTTGTAAAAGACAACTGATGCGATTTCTTGGTATGGCAGGGTATTATCGTAAATTTTGTAATAATTTTTCGGTTATTGCAGAACCATTGACAAATTTACTGAAGAAAAGAAACAAATTCATTTGGAATGACAGGTGTCAAATGGCATTTGACAGCCTTAAAGACATACTTAAGAGTGCACCAGTTCTCTTGGCACCAGATTTTAATAAAAACTTTAAGTTAGCTGTAGATGCTAGTGACATAGGTGCTGGAAGTGTATTGATCCAAGAAGACAACAATGGTGTTTACCATCCTGTTTGTTACTTTTCTAAAAAGTTTAATGAACATCAGAAAAATTACTCTACTATAGAGAAAGAGTGCCGCTATTCAGCATTTTGAAGTTTATCTAACTTCTTCAAAGTTGCCTGTTCTTGTTTTTAGTGATCACAATCCCCTCACTTTTTTGCATAAACTTAAAAACAAAAATCAAAGGTTGTTGAGGTGGAGCTTGTTTTTGCAAGAATATAGTCTTGACATTAGACACATTAAAGGGAAAGATAATTTGATCCCTGATGCACTTTCACGTGTCTAAAACTGTTATTTTCAGTATTTTAAATTTAACAGCTATATGATATGATTGATTATTTTTCCTTTGTTGTTTGCTATTGTTTATAATACACATATATATGATTTTATGTATAAAATTGTTTAACATTTCTCCTACGTTATTCGTAAGTTATATTGTTTGGATTTATGTAAAAGAAATATTCATTTCATTCATATTTCTTTTTCTTGAAGAGGGGAAGTGTTATGTATGCAACATATTACATGTATATAATTTATATCTGACCAGTTGGTATTTCCAATATTATCACTGTTCTATTTTTAGAATATTAACTACATGTATGTACTAGAACTTTCTTAACTGTTGTAGAAAACTCATGCATTATATTTAGATAGAAACTTCCGGAATGTTCTTTATTGTTGAAGTTGCTAGATTATGATTACTGTAGAACATAATAGACTTTTCTGGAATTTTCTTAGTTAATATATATAAAAGGACATTTTTCATTACTTTTATTTTTAAGTCATCAGTTACCTTTTAAGTCATCAATATATTTGGATTTATTGGAGCTTGGATTATGTTTAAAATAGTTTAAATTATTCTTGTGGATTTTATTGTGGGAATTTATTCTAAAGTGTTCTTGGATTTAACTTGGATTTAACTGTGCTATTCAAAAAAAGGATTATTCCAGGATTAGACTAGACATTTGAATTTTACATTTTTATTTAGACTTCAGATATTTGTGAACATAAATTGTTCTTTAATTTTTCTTTAATAATTTTTCTGTAATAAATTTGTTATTGTTACAAGTTTGTTGCTGGCTTTTCTTTCTCGTTACGCCTGGCTCGTAACACATAAAAATATGTGATGTATTACATGCTTCTCACAAATTAAAAAAAAATGGGGGTATAATTAGCCGTACAACGAACCTAACAAGTCGTGTTTGACAAAGTTTTTCGTTTTATTATGTACAAAGTATATATGGTATCATTTCTCTACATCGTAAATAATTATAGCTGATGGTGATGTACTTGGTTTATACAGGTGCTTGAATTAATCGAAAAAAAATATATTTAAAATTTCAAATTATGGCTGTTGTAAATATGTGTGAAACATACATTTTATCTTTAAATATCAAGTTATAAAATCATTTAACTTCAAAATAAGTTCAAAGCGTGAACTTGCAAAGCTTAAATCGTGAATTCATGAACTTGAATCGTGAATACAAGAATTCCGTATGTTTAAAACGTGAATTCACGAAGTTAAAATTAAATTTTGAATTAACGAAGTAAGAATCGGGAATTTATGAAGTTGAAATGTCCCTACAGGTCTTCTGCAAAGAAGTCAGATCTTTTAAGCGTGTTTACCAAAATAGCTCATTGTTATTGCATTTGAAATGAAATATATGCGGTATTGGATTCAGAACAAGACAGCTCAATTATTTAGTTGTTATTTACAAATCAATTTTAACGAATCGGATACGAATTCTTTAACCTATTAAACACTACTCTATAAATAAAGTTTTTTATCTTTGTTTAATTAACAATAGACTTGTTACATTTGTATTGTTCTGTCGTATATCGTATAACTATAAATCTAATCTTGAGTTTCGTGACTCGGTAATTTTGGTCAAACACAAAAGCTGATTTCAAAGACGTCAAAATACAAAAGGGACAAAATATCTACGTTATTTGTTTTTTTTTGTTACTGTTTAAAGCTTAAGACAAATAAACCAGATATGTGATAACATAGTTATTTAAACGGAACATATTTCAATCGTTTATATGTTAACTATTGCCTGTCATTTTTAAGCTACTAATCTTGAAAACACGTTTAAGACCATCAGATGTTATGAATTATGATTTTTTTATACCATACTTTATTCTGTTTGTAATACATTTTTCTAAATCAGACAAATAAAACACTAAATCATTAAATCTTTATAACACCAACATGCTAATAAATCACAGATTGGTAATCATTTTACATTAAATTAAAACAAACAAACAAAAATATCACAGAAGGAACATTATTAAAAGACGAACAACTCACATTTTGAATCATTACTTCATTAAGTAATCAAGGCATGTGTCTTGGATATCGAGCATGTTTATGAAGAAGATATAAGATATAAGTAACTCTATTGCAATAAAGGATAAAAAAAATAAAATAAAAATAAAAATATTAAAAAAATAATCGCTTATATGTTAATGTATGTAAAATGACAAAATGCACGTAATATAAAATGTTCAATTTTAGAACTTGGAAATATATACAATTTCATTGTATTTAAAAACATTCAATCCTATTTAGAGAAAAGGATAGTTTTCATTCCCTTGTAGACATTATCTCTAAAAATGTACATGGAATAATAAGAAATAAAAGAACATCATGAGGATATACATTTTTATAATTGGCTAGTTTTTTAATTATTAAAATAAAGCAAGTTAAAATATTATAAATTTTTAATGACGTTAAGTTTCTCCTTAAAAAGATTCGTTTTAACCACATGAATTGAAAAAACAGCTTTTCACAACGCGTTGATATTATACAAATTTAGAACATACAAATAAGAAATACGAGTAGAGAGTCGTCTTCAAAATGGTTTCCCAAATTCTTTCCTACGTAACGTATATAAATAAATTATTTACAATAGAATTATTTACAGGTTTTTGATGTCGAATTTCTATTGGCCAACAGCAGTTAGAACCTACTAAAAATCAGAAGATTTATAGAAAAATGCATTGAACACGATAAACAAAACACTACGTCATTAAATCTTTGTAACATTAATATGCTAATAAATCACATATTTGTTAACCATTTAACATTAAATTAAAATAAATACACATATCACACAACATTATTGAAAGATGAACAACTCACGTTGTAGATAATAACTAGCTACAAGACATGTGCCTTATATATTGAGTATGTATGTAAAAAAAAGATATAATTTATGTAACTCTATTGTAATCCAGTATAAAAATTGGAAAGAAGAAAAATAAATCGCTTCTTTCTTAAATGTTTACGTATGTAAAAAGACATAATACACACAATATAAAATGTTTAATTTTAGGACTTGGAAATATGCAATACTACTGCATTAAAAAACATTCAATCCTATTTAGAAACAAAGAGATTTTGTCATTTCCTTGTGACATTATCTTAACATGCCCATATTATAATATGAAATTTAAAACAAAATCATGATGGTATACATTTTTGTTATAATAGACTAATTAAAAAAACATATGTTACAAAGCCATTTACTAATAGCAAGTTAAACGAGTAAAACTGTTTATTGATGTTAAGTTTCTCCTTAGAAAGATTCGTTTTACCTTTCTGACATAGTTTTAACTATCTGACATAAAATAAAGCTTTTCACAACCCGTTGATAATATACAAATGTGTCACTGTTTTTACAGCATACAAAAATACGGGTAGATACTTGTCTTTAAAGTGGTTTTCCACATTCTTTCTTACGTAATGTATATAAATAAATGATACCCGATAGAATTGCTTACAGGCTTTTCGATGTTGAATTTCTATTGGCAAACAGCAAAGCGGCTCTTTCATGCGGAAAAACGACCATCACACTGATAAAACTTACAATTTAAAACATTTAAAATTCAAAACCGATTAACAAGACATGTTTTATATCAGGATTTTAAAATATATTGTAATTGTGATACTGTGATGCCGTATAAACATGCAAAATGGAAAAATATAAACGAAACAATTTGAAAGATAAATGCAGTGAATAATATCGAAATCAATGTTTCTTTAAAACATTGAAAATGGATTAAACAGCACCCTAACACGGTAATCTATTTCATGCATACATGTTTACTAGTTGATTTACTTTATTAAGTCTTTTATAGAGCATAAGTTATAACTTATTTCACAAAACCTATTAATGTTGTTCTTTAAAATTGATCTAAGACATTTACATAATATGTCATTTTGACTATGCATTTCTACTCTATTTCCGTCATTATGAACATGCCATTTTATGAATTGTATAACAAAATAATCATGCATATACACATGTATTATATACGGAAATGTACACATATATGTTACTCGTCTATAACTAGCATCTAAGGCAGGGTTTCGTAGCAGATGTGATTGTAAAACTAAAGGGTATTGATTTTTTTGACGGAGTGGGGTCAATATGTCACAAGTGCTTGTGTTATTAATATTTAATATTATTAAGACATTAATACTACTAATTATATTGTGTGCATTATCACCTCATAACGTACATCTTCAAACCGTCGAGCAATTGAAAATGCTTTAAAGTATTCTATATCAACACAATAAGCTCCATATTTTGAAAACAAAAGTAAGGTCCAGCGAGGGGAAACAGTAACAGCAACAAAAATGTTGTGCCATTTAGATAAGAGTAAACGTTACCCAGCTAATAAACTTGAACAAAACGTTTGAGCTTGTATGAAATTGCTTAAGACATAAAGGTCAACAAAAATGTCAAGGTATTATTATTTTTAAAGAATATATACTGGTGAATAGTCGATATAAGTCAATTGAGCTGTTAGTCTATATCAATCACGCTTGTGATGTTATTTTCATTCTGCAGTTGCCAATATGTTTATAATAATAGATTCAGTTTTATGAAATAAAACCAAAGGTCATCTTAAGTGGGACGGTCACTTTTCTTCATTAAACACTCTGCTTTAGTAATATCTAATTTTATTTGGGTCACCGTCCGGGTTTCGAACCTGCATCGTGCGCCTCACAGTCCAATATTCTACCTACTTAGCATACTAGACGGGCATTGATCCTCGGTGCTCAAACTTGAAGCCAATTTATTAGACTTAGAATTAATTTTTCTGTGATTTTTGAATCATAGATTTCGTATCAAACTAGCATTGTTTGCTTCAAACAAGGTTTACCACGTGTCAATCTTTTTATGCATCACTCATTGCAAATCCTTCAGTACCAAAACCTTTCTTGTTTATATCCAAAACAAAATAAGAATTATACAATAGATGAATATTGCTATTCTCATACTATTTTCTAATCCTTTTAAAAGTTAAGATGAAGTAATGAGGCAAGGAACCATACAATTTAATGCGAAATGATGCGTATAGATAAGATACAATTCAAATTGAATTAATTTATTTAAAAGCAATTAAAAGCAAAACAGTATCTTATTATGCAAATAAAGATCTACTATGTCCAAATGTACAAATTGAATAATTGCTAAAAATTGCTTAAAAATGCTGAACCAGCTTTATATGACCCGTTTTAAACAACACCAAATTAATTTGTTGTTTTATGAATGCAACACATCTGTGTTTGTGTGTGTATGTGGGATAGGGGAGGGTTAACTGATTGTGCCTCAAAATCTCTAGGCAGAAAAAATTGATATTCCCGTGGGAATCAATTCGAAATAAGTAATAATGACATTGTGCATTACAAAATGTGTATTGACTGTGGTCTGAAGCGTGATATATATAAAAAAGTTGCTTTGTAAAATGATCATGAGATACAGTTAATAGATTTTAGAAGAAAAAAGAATCAAATAAAATATTTTGGTATTGTTTATGTTTATTATTGTACTATTTATTATATAATATTTAAAGTCACTTCAAATGACAGGTCATTGTTATTGATTAAATGATTTGATTTTTTGGCATTACATATTGATCGATGTTAAAAATGTTAAAAGAAAACGGCGCCTAAATATCTATGCCCAAGTCTGTTTGCATTCTTTTGACTGAACAAACCCACTAAAGGAACAAATCGATTATCAGCGCAATCTAAGTATTAGTAGGACATTGTGTCGATTGATTATAAAACATAAAAAATCACTCAATTCCGAAGCATGAGCGTACAAATGTCATAATACAGTACAATGAATCAATCCCATGAAATAAAAAAATCTGGAAACAAAGTGATCCCTCGGAAGCATTTATCACAACAAAATTACTAGAGAACTACAGACTCGGTTTGATTGAGTCTGTACATGAGGGATATTGAATACGTGCAACATCTCTTAGCACCGGATTGAGCGGTACTCAATTCTCAACACTTAAGTGTGCTGACATCAATGATCCCGAAGGACCAGAAAAATATAACAACACTGAAGTACGGGGCTACTTTTTCAGCTGCCACACAGCACTTGACACCTGCTATTGTGAAGTATAAAAATCTGGAAACAAAGTGATCCCTCAGAAGCATTTAGTTTGTCAATATTTAAAAAAAAACTTAACTTGCTGGAATCAAAAGTGTCTAGTCTTTTGGGCAAGGTCATCCTTCACCACTGGTCATTAAGATAGGTTCTATATGCTGCTGGTAGCTTATTCTATTTTGTATAAAAAACTTAAAATTAATATGGACAGTTTCCATGTAACCAATAACACAAATTTGGTAAGTGAAGGATAAATAAGCCTGCTGGAATCATATCTATATCAGTGTTTGCCTTTCATTGCTGTTGATAAACACCGAAGCAAATTTATCGTATCGTTAATTTACAACCAATCCTTGTCATATTTTGATTTGCTTATAGCGGCTATATAATATATATTTGCTTAAAGTTTACAGTAATGTGTGTACTTGTAGCTTAATTACCTTAGGGACTGGATGACCTGATGCAGATTGATTAAGGTTTTTGACTTAGAATCAGTTATCAAGTTATAAGGTCTATGAGGCCACGATGTACATCTGTATGAGACGCTGATGGAGGACATTGTTGTTTCTAAAGATCCCGACGGTGACATTACGAATAGACGTTTATAAGTGACTTTGTTTTGGATTTTCATTTTGGTTTTTGCATTACTGTGATAAAAAAGTGTGATTTTGGGATTTTCACCTCAGGTTCTTCGATTTACTGGTGTACATTTGCTTTTAAACATTTTGAATTGTTTTCAGCTGTTAAGTTTGCGTTTTGTATTAAAGTTATGATATATATCTAATGGAATTATTAGTGCTTGTTTTCCTGAAATAAAATGCATATAGCGCGGGTGGGCGTTTTCATTGTCCTTTTGAAAGTATACAATGCTTTGCTAAACAACGTAACTTTTATTGTTTTGTACAACTGTTGTATTTTGAATGACAATTTATAAATTACTCAGTTACATTATTTCAATGTTTCGTTTAAACAGCCATACCTTTTCAACCGACTGAACCGAGCATGATAAAAATGTAAAGAAAGATATTTTATGTATATCAGTACTAATGAGCATGTTTTGCAAATTATGATTCATACAAACAAGATTGATTACATTCAGTAAGCTTACAACCAGTTGTCCGTTTGTAAATATGTCTTCATTGAATTTAGTAAGCCTACCCTCATGTTGTCCAACAGTCACTTTTTCTTCATTGATAACATTCCATAAGTATCTGATTGTCCGTCTCACTTTGTCTTCACTGATTTCATTTAGTAAGTCTACCCTCAGTTTGTCCGCCAGACTATTGTCTTCATTGATAACATTGAGTAGGTCTACCTTCATCACGCTAAGTCATGTTTGCCCGATTTTCCTGCCGTGATTATAGTCAGAAAGCGTTCACTCTGTGTGTCTGTTAGTCTGTACGCTACCTTGAATTCAATCGGTATGTCTACCCTCATTTTTTCATAAGAAAGTATAACGTCCTTTTTAAATTGATGATATCTGCCGCTATCCGAATCGAAAGTTATGTTGAAAGTTTAATCGGATTCACTATTTTGGAAGGCAGCGTATCTTCTTAGAGATTGAATAACTACCTTCTGAAATAATAAGACCTCATGAAAAAATTAAATATCCTAAATGGAGATTATGTTTGTAAAATTTGTGGATCGCTAAATACTACATATTCTTAACAAGGAAAGATAAATTATACGCTATTATTTGCTTGCATTCAGGACTTTATCTCCCTTTATTCATTTCATGACATATTTCTGTGTAAAAGAAGTATTGTAAGCCATTTATTTATCGGTATTCAAGAAAGTTATTTCCCTTTATCTATGGCATTGATTTTATTTACATAGTCATGTGCGTTTATAAATCGAATTTAGTAAACGGCACGGTATGCTTTCATATTTTTATACGTTAAATGACTGTTAACGATTTAATGAACGACATTTTTCGTTATATGTTAGATATAAATCTGCAGAACGAACACGATTTTAAAAGTTCAACTGATAAGTTTTACCACTAAATAAATGGATAGAGAGCGCTGTTTCTTTTTGTTTACCCGGATCTTTAAAGTAATTGTTTAAAGGTATCGGCTATCTAAATCAATTGTCAGTACTCCGGGGTATAGGCAGTTTCTATGAAAAGAAAACTAATAACACTTATTTATTTTACTAAAAGAAACCATGTTTTTATTAACAAAGAAATGTATACACTAAAACCTCACAATGAGACCACAGAAAGATTGATCTCTTTGATGAGTCAGGTCGGACAAATAAACAGGTATAACGTGTACAGGCTTACATATACATTGCGCATGTTTATTACAAGACTTTTTTCAAATGAGAATACATACACCATTATTATTTTTGTATTGAACATTATTTCAGAAACTTTAATTTTCTGTAATTTCTACAACGGATGTTGTGTATCAGCACACAACCAAGCAGTAATTTCTTCGAATATGCATTTATTAAAGTACCTACATTCCAATATTTTAATGACTCAGACCCAATAACTAATGTCATGTCAACCCCTCACATTTAAAAGTCAGTTTCCATGCTGTTCCCATGTAACACAAACATGATTTTCAGACTTTCATTCACATAAACATCAAGAGTTGACTACTTACTTGACGTTCTCATTTTCACAGACAATCCATTTCATCTTCTATTCTGCCCAAACCCTTGGACAGACCACTCATGATTTCTTTTACAAAATAAAGTATTAAATATTCTAGCCATTTGAGGACATCCTGATCCGATTAAGCAGGAGTAGGTAAACAGTATTCCAATCATCATCATCATCATCATTAGACACACTAACCACACCTGTTACCTGATCTCTAACTGATTATATATTGTTTATTTCTCAGTTCTCCTCGATATCATAATTCATTTGCACATCAGAGTCATTGTACATAAATTCCACAGCATCTTTTTGCATTGTTAAAGTTTATTTTCTTCTCGGCTATTCTCATAAGTTCCACTAATTTTGTGATTGCTAAGTTGTCAACATCATTGCCACAATAACGGGAGAAATTGTTACTGCCTTATAGAAACACTTTCACTTCATTCACTGTACACGTTTTCTAATGGATAGCGTCAACAACAAATACACTCTTAGACAACGATACTATAGTAATCTTGTCCTCACCGATTCCTGATACTTCTTCCAGAAGAACTGCATTCTACTTCCTGTAGAAATACTTCAAATTATTCATTATTGTTTGACACAGAGGTTGGAGTTCTGAGGATGTGTTTTCTGGCAGAAATTCAACCTTGATACTTGAAAGTTTCAAGTCATTGGAGAGTGATGGAGACTGTTCAAGTACCTTTTGACCAGCCTATATCATTCTTCGATCAACCCTTCTTATCCATTCCTTAAATAACACACTATTTATCCTGTCGAAATTCTTGTCTAAACGTTTCGGAAACGACTTGAATTTGCTGATTTTTTCATAACTTAGAGTTTTTTATGTTTCCTGCAACATTTACGCATGACATTACAGACAACCTTTCTTTTGAACGTTTCCTCTTTACGTTTTTCACCTCGAGTAGACAGTGACTTTTAAGGCACTGCATTTTAGAAAAGACCAGTTTCATCCATGTTGTAAATGTCATTCATATCATACTAAAACAGAATGTCTCCTTGGTAATTTCTCCTTCAGTTCAGTGACATTTTTTTGTCATACAACCTACACGTAGACACTTTAAATTAATCAAATGGTATTCAAAGTTTGGCGGCATACATATGAGCTTTCTCTTGAATAATTGGACGCAACACCATGAACCCGTGCAAACTGGAACCTTTCCCAAAATAGTACATTGATTATTCCGCTTATGATTGATTACAAATTATTTTTCTGCCACTGGTCATGTTTTGTTCGTATCATTCAATAAATTTTGCTTTTCTCTTGAGAATTGAATGAACATTTAAGTTAACAAAATGAAAAGAAATTTAAGGTAAGTGTTTACAGTCATCACAAATTTTGGAATACATCCTTCATTCTCATATATATACTAAGAAAAAACATTTAGTAATGTCAAAATCATTTGTTGTACTTGAGTTAATTTCAATTTCATATTTTTCAGCAAGTTGTCCATGACTCTTGCCTTCACTTTTATTCATTAACTCAATCTTTTCTTTAAGATAAAGTTCTTTACGTTTCCGATTGATTATTTTAAAATGCTATTCAAAAAGACGTCATGACATTTTGAAACTTCTTTAAAGATTCAAATCGTATTACATGTGTATTAATGTCGTTCTGTTCTGTTCTGTTTAATCAAACAATAATAATTTTAAAGGTGTGGAATTTAGAAATGATCAGAAATTATCGACCATTTTCGAGTGTTATATGTAATAAAACTAGGACAACGTTGGTTAACATAACATGTGAAAAGATTTTACACATTAATATCAAAGTCAGAAATTGCCAAATAACTTGTAGTGTAATGGAAAAATGGGGTGGTCTCGATATCGAAGTTGGCAACCATTAAAAAATAAAAATAATCGGCTATTAAACAGATCGTTTTATAAGCGGTTTGGTATTAACATCAGGGCGGTCGCGAAGCTGGTTTTACTGCATTGGATACAGTGTTAATAAATCAAAATTCTGGAAACAAAGTGAGCCCTCGGAATCATAAATCACAACAAAATAACATAAGAATTGCAGACTCGGTTTGATTGAGTCTGTAGATGAGAGATAATGAATAAGTGCAACATCCCTCACGCCCCCTAGCACCGGCTTGAGCGATACTCAATTCTCAACACTTAATAGTGCTGGCATCAATGATCCCGAAGGACTAGAAAATATAACAACACTGAAGTGAAGTACGGGGCAACTTTTTACAGCTGCCACACGGCACTTGACACCTGCTGTGTGAAGTACAAAATTCTGGAAACAAAGTGATCCCTCGGAAGCATTAATCACAACAAAATTACATAAGAATTGCAGACTCGGTTTGATTGAGTCTGTACATGAGAGATAATGAATAAGTTCAACCGAGCCTGCAACGTTTTCAATTTTGTCTTTTTGGACTTTTTTATGGATTCTTTATTTCTCTTGTATTTTTATATATGTAAAGGGTTTTTAAGAATGACATTTATAGTGTTAGTAATTAACTTAAATATCTTAGTCTTCCTTTATTTCGTTTCTGTTATTAACAAGAGGAAAATAACCGATAATGATTCATACTGGTAATTGTGATTGTAATTGTTTATAGGGTTTAATTATTATTAACTTAAGCTTCTGCTACTCTACAAATGACTATGGTTTGAATGATTGTAATTGTTTTAAATAAACGTCATTGAAAACTTCCGTGTTGAGGACTGTTTACATTGTAAATAACAGTTTGATAGCTGAAATGTTTAAAGAAAGGAACGTCAACAGACAAAAATCTAGTGTAATTCTTTATCGAAAGATCGGAATTTATAGACTTTTTTCATAAATTCACCTTAAATTACTTAAATAAACTATCAAATGGTACACAAAACAATAAAGGCTATAATGTTACAACTTAATCTTCCGTAACAATATGAATGAACCCCAATTACGCCATTCAGTGATCACACTCAATAACAAAAGGTTTATCTGATCAAGATGACAGGTGATTAATAGGAGTATTGTAACGGCAAATTCCCTCACCCTTTTTACTTTAAATTTTTTATAGCCCGCTTTTAAAAATGATTTTAAGGAACTTTATATTTGTAATAAACTATACTAACGTTCTCATTTGTATATAATAGACTCGATAAAAAAGTCCCTGTAAAGTTTGCAATACTTATTATTAATTGGTTTAAAATGTGCATATCCATAGACTGTTTGTCCATTTTAATTACAGTGTTGTTGAACTTCAAAGCTTTAAGATTAATTTATGAATATTGAAATTTATTTCAAATGAATTGGTTTTGTTCACTGAACATTTTAAAATGGGTTTTAGTTGCATCATTTTGTAAACATGTTTTTAAATGTGTAACCCATAAATTATTTCGATATTTTTAATACTTCACAATTTATTAAATATAACCAAAGAACTTTCAGCGTTTCAGCAACACTATGTTTAAAATGAAATCGATTGGGATCATATTTTATCAATTAAGCCTCGTTCCAATTTCCATTTTCCATTTTCAGTGTCAACATATCTAAATCAAATGCAAATCGTATCTCATATAGCCATGTTTCATTTTTCTGACTCTGTTTACGGTTATATTCCTTATTTTTGCAGTACCATATTATATTCCACTTCGATTAGTTATATGTTCCAGTAAATTACATAATTATATAGAATACAATTATATTAAAATACAAAAACTCCAGAGAAAAAGTGATTCTTCGAAAGCATTTATTACAACGAAAGTAGATGGAATTTGAAGACCCGGTACATGAGGGATAATGAAAGAGTGCAACATCCCTCACACCCCTCACATCCCTAGCACCAGCTTGGACGTTTCTCAATTTACAACACTTTAAAGTGATGGAATATCTGATAGCGAAAGTCACAATGATAAACGGCATACAGTGCTAACATAAATAGCAATAACAATTTTTTGAATAATATTTGTAAATTACTATATAAATACAAATCAAATAAATACAAATGCTACATTAAGAAGGCTATAGCAATGCAAATAAACAGAATACATGTCCATTGTCAGCATGTCATTTGACACAATTCTACAGAGAGATATTAAAAAATATTCGTTCATTTTTTTTGAAGTTTTGTTTTATACAATCAATTTGATTACAATCACCTCTAAAAATGCTCCGCTTTTATATTGGACCGTATCCTTATACGAAATAATTTCTGGTGGTCATTAAAATACTCAGATACTTTCACGCATTCTTCAAAATATGATAATCGTTCAGTATATCAAATAACTACATTATTTGTATTAGTAATTATCAGCAATGTTATTTTAAAATGTTTGAGTCATTCATTTAAATCAAGAAAACTATACCGGGTGCCACAACCTCATATATGTTTTTTTCTATCTTTTTAGGTGCCTTTTCTTCTTCCGTATTTTCATGTGTAAGTATTGTTCAAACATAGTTTGCCTTTCAGGACTAGTGACTGTTATTGCATATTCCGTAATTAATGTCTTATAATCGACACTTTCCCTTAAATCGACACCAAAGATAGTGAAGTATACGAACATTAGATAGTTGACACTTAACTTAAATACGTTACGTATAACTTTTTAAATGTAAAATAAGTATATGAGTTTACATCGTGTCCCGTTAAAGGCATATTATGCCCTGGAAAGCAATAAATTTGACATTCTTTAAGTAGTAAAAATAATAGTTTCATAGCGTTTAAAGGTTTTATAGCATTTAAGATGCTTTATTGTCTGAAAACGTAACACTGATTGTGAATTTTTTGTCATAAAAGTAGCATTATGTAATTAAAGTTTTGATTTCAATACAAATACAAATACAAAACCCTAGTAGAAATTGCATAAAAGCAGGAAAGGAGATGATGTTAAGGTAATATGCAAAACTATAACACGAAACCAACAATAAAAAGCTTCTTAAAAAGAAAAAAAAAACATTCCGTGCAATTAATAAGCCTTTAAATGGTACTCACCAAAAATCAATTCATTAAGTGCAAAGTATATATAGTGTAACAACTTTACAAATAGTATGGCGTCGGGGTTCGCTCTACAAGATTGGCAACGATTTAAACTTTGAGCTTGTTATTCAAGTGCATTATTTGTAACGTCTGCATGTATTTGGGACGTACAGTAAAATACGTTGTATAATGTAATTGTGGCACAATTTAAAATATATTATCAAAATGTGCTTATTAATCTTAATATATTTAATACTTTTCGAATTGTAAAGAATATAAGCTGAAATATAAAGAGATGTAATTGATTACAGGTGACTTGATTTAATCGAAAATATGTATCTTTCATTAAAAATGATGCCTGCTGAATAGATGTATCAAACTTATATAAATCTTTATATATCAATGTATATAATCATTTAACTGCAAAATTTGTTCAAAGCGTGAATCTGCGAAGTAGAGTTCGGGAAGTTGAAATCGTGAATTCATGAACTTTAATCGTGAATACGTGAATTCTGTATGTTGAATTTTGTTAAATTCTCGAGGGTTAAAATTGTGAATTCACAAAATTAAAATCGGGAATTCATGAGGTTAAAATGACCCCATCGGTATTTCGTAAAAAGTCAGGTCCTTCCCAAACAGCCCATTGTTTTGCCCAAGACACCGTGTTAAAAATCAAATGTCTTTAAATTGTAAAAATGAATAATGAATGCAGTATTGAATTCAGGACAAGACAATTACATGTTTATTTTCATAAATCACTTTGAGTGACAATGATACGAATTATTTGACCTGTAATCATTATTCTATCAATATAGTGCTTTTATTCTTAATAACAATAGACTTGTGACATTTGCATTGTTCTATCGTATATCGTATGACTTTCAAATTTCATTTGAGTTCTATGGCTCAGTAATTGTGGTCAAACACAAAAGGCTTATTTTAAAGAAGAGATAACTACAAATGAGACACAACTAACTAGGGTTATTGTTTTCTGTAAAGGTTTAAATCTTTTAGCTAACTATTCAAAACAATAAACAAATAATATTTCAATCATTTATATCTGTACAGTAATGTTTTTCTTTCCATTTACTTTTAATAATCTTTCTAATATGTTTAAAACCATCATACACGTTTAAGACCATCGAAGGATCGAATGTAATCAACATTTTGTTCATGCAAAAAATGTTTATTTTTTTAATTTTGTTTCTATAATATTGCATTGTACATCTTTTAAAGAAATGAAAGGTATACAATATGTTTATTCAACATCTTTTAAAGAAATGAAAGGAATACAATATGTTTATTCTACCATACTTTTTTAAACTTTAATATCATATTTTGTACCTTATAAAGGTGCAGACACTGAACTTCTTTTTAAATCCTACGTTATACAGAGAATTTATAGAGAGTGCATTCGCATGATAAATATTTGTAACATCGATATGCTAATGACTCAAACATTGGTGAATCATTTTCATAAAAGAAAAACAAATGAGAAACATTATCGAAAGACATTTTTAATAATATCTAGCGGCAACATTTTTGCCTAATATATCGAGCATGCATATGAAAAATATATAAGAAACGGTATTGCAATTCAGGATTGCGGCGTCCTAGGCCGAGTGGTTTAGGTCATTGACTTCAAACCTTTCGCCCATCACCGCTGTGGGATCGAATCATGACAGGGACGTTAGATTCTTTCATATGAGAAAGCTATCCAGCTAGCGTACGGAACGTCGGTGGTTCTACTCAGGTGCCCGTTCGTGCCTTAAATAATGCACGGAAGAGCACCTGAGGTCTTTCTCCACCAGTGAGGCTGGAACGTCACCAGATGACCTATACTGTCTTTAATTTACACCAAAACAAACAAAACAAAAGGATTGAAGTTTGGAACAACATATATTATTAAAACATAATTTGTTACTGTTTACGTGTATCAAAAATCAACTACAGTCATATAAAATGTTTAATGCTTTAGGATGTTGAAACATAAAATACCATTGCATTGAACAATTTGATCCTATTTAGAAAAAAATAAATTACCATGTAAAATCATCTTACCTCTAAAAAGTAAAAATATAAGCAAATATTATGCGGATGTGCATTTCTTATTAACTACTTTTTAGCTCTTAGTGCTCAAGGATGAGCTTTTGGGATCAATCTGCGTTCGTCGTGCTTCATAAATGGGGTCATACTTTTTCTTTAACAACAACTCTTTCTATAACAAGCGGCAAATATTGTTTAAACGGAGCAGAAATGGTCCTGGCATAGTGGTCATTAAAATTTGTTCAGATAATACTATTTAATGATAAAGTCATGGCAACCAGAAATATATTTTCTTAAATCTCCCGTCAAAAAACCCAAAGAGCTAGAGTTTATATATTTTGAATGAAATATCTCCATGTGGGTGCTTAAGACGTTGGTTCAAATAAAAGTCCTTGGGTCAAAATTGGCCCGCCCGATCCCACCGTCGCATTGATTTACCGTATTTATATGGTAAAAACAAAACAAACAAAATCTTTTCCATTATACTTCAGAGGCTGTAGCTACGATGTTTGGTATAAAACGTTTCTTCAAGTTGACCTCTACCATTTTTTTAATTATAGCCTTTAGGTAAATTGGCTTCAAACAAAATAGACTTACATAGGGAAAGTTTTATTTTTAAAACTAAAATGTCTAGACATTAAATATTTGGCAAGTAGATTTGCTTTTTAGAGCCTTTTATTATGTTATGTAATTGATTAAGCTCGGATTAAAAATGGCCCTGTCCTGCAGCCACTCATTTTAAATACATGTATGTACTAGAGAGCATTTTACTCTGGCGTATTTATCTCTTTAAAGGTAAGGAATAAAGTAAAATCTGCTACAAATAAAATAAAAAATAAATTATAATTCATCTTATTACCTTTGAATTCATGATGACTTAATATATACATAAGATATTTAACTTGTTTTAAATTATATTCATCAGGTCAAAATCGCCGCCCCAGGAAACATAGATTTTCATTATATGTATATAGTTAAGTCTTTTCTAAATCCACAAAAGCTTAAGCTTAGTTTTCTTAGCAACAGTGACTTTAGAAAAGCCATTTGACTTTTCAAAGCTAACTGTAAATAACAAATATTAACTTACCATTGCAACGAGGGAATCTACCATTGAATACCCATAGCAGGCATTGACTTCCAAGGAAACCATTAATTTGTATAGCAACCAGTGACATCTTATATAACTGTTGTTTTTTGTCTAGTAAATCAACTCGGATACAAATATGAAGTTTGTAATATAAGTTTAAGATTTAGAGTTTATATCTATAGTTTACAATATACTTGTTCATTGTCATGGATATTATTTATATTCAGGTGAGGGATATCAGGACCATCCTGCCGTCTTATTTAAAATACGTTTCACTTACGTTCATATTTAAGCTAGAACAATAAGGTTTTATTGATTTTACGTTTCACCTTAAGATGATTTGTTCCAACTATCTTAAGGTAGACCATCCCTCATGGGCACCATAAAGAACTGTAAAATTGTCAACGATAGGACAATTATATGCTTAAAGGTCACCTTATTCAAAATATCCCTAAAATTTACGTTTATTTCTTTAAAATTTGTCTACATTTTTTAAAAAGTATATTGGTTGATCTTTGGCAAAATATTAAATACTTTTACCAATGTAGGTTTTTTTTTCTATTAAACTTTGAAAATATCTAGTATCATATTTGTCTTTAAATTTAGCATTATTTACAAAATAAATACCTTAAATTATTATATTACTAATAATCAAACTGTTTTATTTCTTTCCATAAGGGTTTCGAGACATACATAAATAATGTTAAAAAGAAAAAAGTAAAGAAAAATGTTGCCCCTTCTTGGGATTTTAACCCACGCCATCAGTTTCTATGCTAGCGTATTTGAATACTCTCTTTGAAGTAGATATAATGCATTAGCGGTGGTCTACCTTACATAGGAAACCGCAAAGCTTCGAGAACCAACACCATTGTTTTTGTTTTTAAACAATGCAAATTAGAAACTTGATATTTCATCTTTAACCTCGTTAACGTATTCCTTATTAGAAAATAATAACCAATGGAATTGTGCACAGATTTTCAATGTAGAAATTTCTATTGGCCAACAGCAAAGCGGTTTTGTCATGCGGAAAAAACAAAACTTACATTTCAAACGTTTAAATACAAAACCGATTAAACAAACCACGTTATATATATATATATTATCAGGATTTATCTTATATTATAATTGTGATAATATGATGTCGCATAAACATGTGAAATGGAAAAGAAACTGAACTAAAAACATTTGAAAGATGAATGCAGTGCATAATGTCAAAATCACGGTTTCTTTGAAACATTGAAAATGGATAACACAGCACCCTAATACGGTAATCTATTTAATGCATACATCTTTATTAATTAATTTACATTATTTCGCCTTTTTTAACCATAAGTAATAACTGATTTAAACAAAACTTATCACTGTTGTTCTCTAAAATTGATATAAGACTTACCAGTAAGACAAATTACGTATGTGCATTT